>NC_072737.1:26403344-26481352 GCF_026930045.1 Uloborus diversus | reverse complement strand
CATACTTGCATTTCAGGTTTTAAGCCCCTTATATATATATATATATATATATCTATATATATAAAAATCTCGTGTCACGATGTTTGTTCAGGGTAAACTCCGAAACTACTCAACCGATTTTTATCAAATTTCATACCTATGCGTCATTTGGTCCAACTTAAAAGATAGGATAGTTTTTACAATTTTTTATTGCAAATTTCATATTAATTATGCAATAATAGTGTGAATTAATTGTTTAGTTCTAAAATTTCTTAATAGATGGCGTTGTAAGTTAATTAATCGATATAGCTCTAACATCTTATGACTTACTGCTAAAAACACCATGATAAAAAAACTCAGAAATGCTGCTTACAATTTCCATATAACGTTTCGGGATATTACAGGTTATTATTAACTTCCTGAGAAAATCAACTATATTTTTCAAAACGTTTCCTTGAATTGCTACAAATTGCAGTTTTCACACCGTTGTGAAAAGTATTTTTCTCCACCAGTATCAAGATTAACTAAACGTATTTAATAGGTGTATCGGTTTCGGAGCGAGTACGGTTTGTCTAGATTGACTCAACACAAAATGAGTGCGAGAAGATATTTGGATCACGAAGCTTTGCAAGAGTTGCAGAGGAGTTACATTCGAGCTACTTGCTTGAGAGTCTGTCTTCGCTTTGGCAATGCATGTATTAATGCTTTGAGAGCTTTCTTAGAAAAGCAGGAAGATTCCAGGCTATTATATTAAACCTGCGTTAGGCTTCTCTGAAGGTGCCAGAATCATAACTGCCTTTAACCAAGAAGACAGCTGAATTCTTCAAAAATATTCCAGGTTAATTTCAGGAAGGTTAATGAACTTAAGCAAAAAACTATTTTTTTTCTTTATTTTGTTCCCCAAGAGATTTTTATTATTATTAATTCTTGCAAAGATACGTTCGCAACAGAAAATTGCAGTGAAAATTGCATCGTCAGGCATTGCTGCTACTTTTTTTAGATGGTAGACGAACAGCATATTCAGCTTTAAAGTTGCCTATTAGATATTCATAACAAACAAAACGCAATGTGTAACATTAAAGAAAAAAAACGTGGTATGGCTGTAGTGATGCAAGAGAGTGAAATTATAATTTGGAATAAGTGTATTATGGCTCATGAGTAAAAGCATTCCTTCGAAGCACATCCTAGGATTGTGCAAGATTTGAACGGCAACGATAAACTTTTAGGCGAAATCATCTGAATACTGTCTAGGGACTTCCGGCAGACATTACCAGTTATTCCGATGAAATCAACGCATGTTTAAAACAATCGTTTTTATAGCGTAATGTCGAGATAATGCGATTGGCCATGAACATGCGAGTATAAACGCAAAATAATCTGATCGTATAAGTCTTTTCTAAGCAACTGCTGAGTATTGGAAACGGTGAAATTGAACTGTATCAAAATATACAGTATAACAAATAGCCAGACAATTTACACTGCCGTTGAGACGAAAAGTGAACTAATTGAGAGTCTATTCCCAGATAAATTTAATTTTTTAAAAATCATAATTGCCTCTGTAATCGCGCTGGTTTTGTAGCAGTTTTGTTTTCGATAAACATTCCCGAACAGATAGGAATATTTGTAGATCGTCAATTGTTGACTGTCAAATACATATCCCGATGCATGTCGCAAATTGTATTTATTGGTCGCACAAAATCATTGGGAGTTGACACTTTCTAATGCAGGTTTGACATAAGGAGAAACAGTATTCGTCAACTGTTTAAAACAATTTTGACGACTTACTATCCAACACAATCATCATTTTTTTAAGGAGAAACTATATAACTTTCACGTTTGAAGACGTATTTCATAAAGTTTAACAAACACACAAATGTCCAAATCCAGATTTTACACCAGAGATGAATATGAAGCTTTAGTTTTAACTGAAGGTTTTTGCGTTTCAATTTCAAATTTGCCACTTAGTTATTATGATATGCCGTCACTTGATAGTTGGGCCACCGACTTAGTTAACACTGATTTGCAACGTGTAACAACAGAGCAATGACGCTGTCATAGCTACAATTATTGCGAATAATGAGCCATTACTGACGCCCGGAAAAAAATGCTCCCCATTGATGCTGAACAAGGCTATACAGTTGTCGATGAAAACAAAGCAGAAAACATTCCAACTGAATTTTTAAATTCCCTGTATACACCAGGAACGCGACTACACGATTTCCGGTTTAAAATTGGCTCAACAATTTATTCTTTTTCGCGATTTAAATCCACCTAAATTACGCAACGGTACACGTTTCTTCTTTAAAAGTCAACAATTTTGACGAGAAAGTTTAAAGGAGAAATGTTTGTATTGCCACGTAAAGCAATAATTGCGTCATAATTTTCAAACACATTTGAAAGGCTTCAATTTTTGATTCGTTTAGCTTTTGCAAAGACCATAAATAGATTTCAAGGACAAAGAATGTTTTCTTTCGATTTGGACTTGAAACATAAATATTTCTCTCATGGGCAACCATATATCGCCTACTCACAAGTGGAAAGTTATTATACTTTTCGTATTAGCAAAAGACTCTTTAAGCAAGAACATTGTGCACAACTTAGTGCTTAGACAGTTTTCAGTTTTCAAATAATACAAACAATCGTTCGAAGTCAATGTTATCTACTTCATTGAAAAAATTTAATTTTTATATGTTTTTAAATTAGTTAGTGTATTTTGTAAAGAAGTTATTGATTACAAACTATAGAGAAAGCTGAGGTGAATAAAATGTAGTGTAGAATCTAAAAATGTATGGTGGTTTACGCTTAGTTTTTAAATTCGGTTATTTTACAATCAGTTTCGATATTTACTATCACTTTCAAGGTTTATTTATTTATTTATTTTTTGGCCGAAGTCATACTTACAAAATTTACTAAGCGTAAGTATAGTGCTTTTTCCATAGAAATTTTAGTTAGTAGAAAGTTTATTTTAATCCAACATCTTTGCCACAGCAACGCGTGGCTGGGTTAGCTAGTATATATATATATATATAGACAGTATGATTTAGAAAAAAGATTCAACGATAGTCTGCCTAGGATATGACTTTTAACCGCGTTTTACTCAAAACTTGAAAATGTCCACTTTTATCCCTTTGTTTCTCACTACCTCAATTGTCCCCTAATGACTCTCTAAATGACAGTCATGGACCAAATTTGTTTTTCACTTAACACAGCATTTGAAAAGTCCTGTTTTTCTTGAAATTTGGCAATAAAAGTAGCAAGAAGCAAAGGTAACTAAGTGCCAAAATTCAAAATTTCGAGATAATCAGTAGAAATCGCAGGAGAACCTCTCCTCTGTTTCAGGGCAAAAGACGGTAGTAGTAGCTCTGATGGGTGCTGATATACAGTATGATTTAGAAAAAAATTTCAATGATAGTCTGCTGGGATATGAACTTTAAACGCGTTTTACTCGACACTTGAAGCGTCCACTCATATCCTTTTGCTTCTCACTGCCTCATATGACACTTTTCACAACTGCCTAACTGATTTTAAGTGGAATAATACGATTTTTTTTTTGAAACCACCATAGGCGCCTATATTCTACAAGCTTATAGTCCTTGAAGCGTTAACAAGCTGAGAAGTAACTACAGTTAAAGAATTTAAGTGCTGGAGCTTTATTCTCAATCTTTTAAAACTTCTGTTTTATAAGATTTAAGAGAAAAAACTGAATAAATGGAAAACAAATTAAGCGCTCTTTTTTCAGTGGTATATTTTCACTTTCCCACAGTGTTTCTTTTCTTTTCTTTTTTTTAAGCATATTTTTCGCGAAAATACAGCAAGAAGTTCAATCTTTATAAAAATATATGTTAGAAATACAACACTTCTTCAGAAACAGCTGAAAACAAATTTCTATTTAAAAAATAGCAACGTGTTAGGCTCCATTGAAGTTGATTTTTTACGTTTCTTCTTTTTTCTCAAAAAGTAGAAAATGTTCGTAAGTATCCAAAAAAAAGAAAAGAAAAAAAAAAAAAAACACTCAGAACTTAAAGGCACCATTGAAAGGACAAGATTCATCGAAAACTTTTTAAGCCTTTCTAAAAGCTTTTATTATACTTCCTCTGATAGTCAGTTTGGTTGGGGAGAGGGGGGGGGGGCGTTTAATTGTTGCAAAAATAGAAATAACAGAAAATGTGTTTAAAATAATTGTTAATTACTTTAATTTATGCCATTGATTTTCACCTAAAATTACCGTAGTTATTGAAACTTTTCAAGCATGTTGACTTGCTACGCACCATTCAATGTTACGATTTTTTGTTCAGTGAGAAATTTCAGAAATATCGCCGAGTTGGCACAATTTTCGGCGACTTATTTTTTGGCGCCAAAATTGATGAGAAATTTGCCGAATGTCGCCAATTTTTGTGATATTTGACGCCATTTCGATCATAAACACTTAAGTAGTATTTCAATTCTAATAACGAATGGAAAAGCTCTGTTACCTCTAGAAAGTATTAGAATCAGGAAAAGAGGCTCACTACTCCCCACTCCTGTTAAAATAACACGGCACTATTACCAACAAAAATAAAATTACGCACTTAAAAACTTGCCAACAATCTCAATTCCGAATTATCGACATATTCTAGCAAAAGCAATGCGCAAAAATTGTTATTTATTTTTAAAGCCTTGCTTAAATTAAGCACTTTTAATTTAGGAAAATTAAATTTTCTTTGTTAACAAACAGAAGATTGCAACACATAAAATTCTTAAATAATTAAGGTTGTCCCGATCATTTGCCAACAATTAAACCGCAGACAACATTTTAATATGTTTTTCCTTTCTTTTTGTTGCATTAACAAAGCTAATTTTAGTTGCACAAAAAGTAGCAAGCAATCTGCCCTCTAATTAAAAATCAACCCAAAATCAACGCTACACTTAAGCAAGCATAGACACGAGGAATTAGAGCTCTCGAAACTTTTCAACGAAGGCGTTCTTGATACAGGTCAACAATTTAAAAGCGTTTTTAAAAGGACCCGTCAAAGTCACGTGACTCAACAACGACGATTGGTTGACACGTTTTGCATGAAACTAGCTAAAGAAAAATGATTTCCTCCAACGCTTTGCTTTAAAATTCATCACGTGACTTGGAGTATTTGCACCACGAAAGAAAGTCATCACTCCCTCCATTTTATAAATGGTTTTAACCAGGGTGTCGGAGTCGTGGAGTCGAAGGCTTTCATTTTTTAAGAGTTGGAGTCGGAGTCGATAATTTTCCCTCTGACCATGCATCGTTATTTTTAACTGTCCTGAAAGTGAAACAATATATCATGACGCGTTCACAAAAGATTCTGATTCATATTACGTTTTTTAAGTATTACTTTACATAATTACGATAGTTAAAGTAACAGATTTGAAAGACTTTTCAACATACCATTCCCTTTTTTTTTTGTTTGATAACAGTAATTGTATAGCGACGTTTATCTCTTACTCAGGATATTTATCTTGACAATCCATAAGTAATCCCCATAACGTACATAATCGGATACAGAAAAGTAATTAGATTTTTATGGGGAAAGATAAACACAGAAATTTTATATTTACTTACTGAAATAATCATCTGCAAACATTTATTCTTATTGGATCATTAATTACTAAGATATGAGAAGCATATTTTTTTTCATGATTCTTTAAATACAACTTTTCTGGGAAACATTTTTATGACAACATCGAGATAATCAGTTTACTTTTCAGATGTTTTCTTGTCTTCTTGATTTATAATTTATTCATGAAAAAGAACAAAGGCTTGTAGATTGGTACTTGTTATTATCGCTGTTGAATTTGAGAAATATATTTGCGAAGCAATATCTTTTTTACGTCAGAAACAACCATTCGTAAATAAAAGTAAAGATTTAAGTTAAGAAATAGAGTAACATAATTAACTGATGAATTAAATATGTAATTCACTAGTTAGTAATTTTTTTTGCATTAGAAATCCTTTAGATACTAGAAGTAATAACGTCAAGCAATGTTGCATCAGTGATGAATGTTAGCAATACTCACCAAGGAAGTCATATTTTATCAATTAATTGATGATCATGATTAAAATTTTCTAAAGTTGCTCCTACATACATGAAATATGAAACTATATTGAAAAATACATGAATCATTTCTCTCGAGTGGTGAGAAGCTCATAATTAAATGGTTCAAAGCACAAGTGAAATATGTCGACTAAGTGTACATTACACACATTTGCATTTATTGTTTGTAAAATGAATGAAAACTATGGTCACAATCTATCATTTATTGGCGATAATTGTCGTACATCGGAAGAAAATTATTGGAGAAAATAAAGTTTGTGAAAAAGTGCGTTTAATTGATTTATTCTTATTTGTGCAAAATTGAAGAAAAAAAACTGATTTGCCACTATTGCCCACTGTGATCGATGTGTATTTACCCTGCGAAAATCAAGTGAAGCTATGATCTCAGCTGTTTAACACAAACGTTTTTTAAAATTTTACATCAATTTCGCACAAAAATTCCTCGAAACATAAAAACTACATTTAATCTTACTGTAAACCCTTTAAATATTTTCTTTTTAACAATAGAAATACAGAAAAGTAAGACAAACAACGTAAGAAGAAGCAGAAATTTGCAAATTACAGCAGACATGCTTTTCGGCGTTACAGGGAACGCCTTTTTCAATGCAAAAAATAATGAGCTTATGGATGAAAAGACATCCGACAAAAGGCTTTTGTCGGATGTTCCTGTAACGCCGAAACGCGTGCCTGCTGCAATTTGCAAATTTGTGCTTCTTCTTACGTTGTTTGTCTTACTTTTCTGTTCAGCACAAAGGTATTTATTTATCTTAATAGAAATACATTTTTAGCCATAAGCAAACCAATTCCGTTTCATTTTCTACGACTAAACGGAAAATATTCTTACATTTTATAAATCCGATCCTAAATATGAATTGCTGACGGAATACTTCAAAGACTGCGTATTAAAGCGTAAAATATTCTGAAATAGCATAATTTAGGACAATAAACAAACTGAAATATGCACGCGATTGCATTTGACGTGCTCTCTATTGCTGTCTGTGAGAATTCCAACTAATTGAAATACTAGATTTCCAGCTTCTAACTTGAAGTCAATTACCTAAAATGTGGGATATTGTTGAATCGGAAATATGATGTTTCATTGAGGTCAGAGTTTTGCTCCGATGCATTGAAAGGCAAATACGCCATTATTAAGAATATTTGCCTTCACGAGGAAATTAAATGAAGGAGAACAGCGTTATTACGCAGATGTTTGCAAAATAAATTGAACACTTGTTTCGGAGTTGTTAGGAAATATTTTATCAATGCAAATACATATATATTGTTACGAATCCGGTGCGACTTCCAACTTTCTTGAAAGGACGACACAGTTCTTGAGAAAAACACAGGAGATTTATTTACACTATGTACAGGAAAGATCGTTAACAACTGCTAAATTGATCATCAGCAATTAAGCAAATATCAATCCACACCGTAAACTCAACGGCTACACACGTATTTACATCCAAATACGAAAAACAACACAGCAAAATGCCACGCAATAAACAGAGCTAATACACACAGAGCAAAATGAATGCTCTCAGCCCAAAGGCTCAGTCGAGACTGACTTTTTATGCCGCGGAGGCTATTTATAAATCCTTGAAAAGTTTCCACACTGTTCCATTGCGAAGTTTCGATAACATTCTACAAAAATATCTCGTATTTTCTTTTTATTCATTCACAAATTTTATCAATGAAAATAATAGGGGGACCGTATACTTCAGTCGAATGTCTGGGGGTTGTATATTCATTACAAGAAACTATTTACAGGTTATGTTGCTACAATTATTTTAGATGAAAGATAATTTAATAAACGCCAAATTTATCTAGATTACGACAAATTAATCACAAAAATAATTACTATTTACAGAATTAGTAACAATATCAATGCAACGGACACTTTCAACCTTTAGGCATTATTTCCAACTTCTAGAAAGGTACAATGCGAATTGTCCTACAACTTTTGTCACGTGCAGGACACGATTCAGCTCAAACTTTCCAATAAAAATGCCATAATTATTCATGTAACCAGCAGCAAGTTTTAGTAAAAGAATCATCATTTTGTATTGTAATATGTAATACAGCTAAAAATGTGCTGTACATTTCTCAAAGTAGTTTTACTTGCTATATCCAATATTATTATTTTTACTTTCATAAAAATAGTGAACGGAATGTTATCATTTTTTTTTAAATACGTTTTTCTTGCGTAAATGTGATTCTATAGTTAACTCTCTAAATATCACCAAGAATGGCGAAATTGAAACCAGATAAAAAAAAATAAAATAATAAAATAAAATAAATAAAAAAAAGAGCCAAATCTGTCACCAAGTTGGCCACAAAACTTGGCGAGCAAAAACTTGGGGATATATTGCCAAGTGTTTGCACAAATTATGACACCACTTGAGTTTGCATTAAAACTAACATTGATTTCCCCTCAAAAAGGTGTAAAAGACCCCCTTTGGGACATCCGAATGCAACCAAAAAGGGAGGTGCACAACTAAACCCCACTAGGAGTCTACGTACCAAACTTCAACTTTCTAGGACACACCGTTTTTGAGTTATGCGACATACATCCGCACATACATGCGAACGTCACGAGAAAAGTCGTTGTAATTAACTCGGCGAATGTCAAAACAGATATTTCGGGTGTCTATACGTTTTTAGGCACTTATCCGCGTGTAGTCGGTTTGAAAAAAAAAAAAAAAAACAACTCAATATTAATTCGGAGGTGAGCAAAATGGAAATTAAGACCACATTTTGAGTGAAAATTTTTTTGCGAATACAATACTTCTTTTTTTGTAAAAGGAAGTAGAAACAAACGATTTAAAACAAAATTATCTCAGTACAGTAATTGACTCACAGGAATGCCTGGAAAATATGTATTTTATTCATAAATTTAATAATATAAGACACTTGTAGGATATATTGGTGTTGAGTGCGATTAAGTCCCTTTACCAATAACATTTACATTAATTGATTTTCGTTCTTATTTTAAAGCCTTTCCACAGCAAAACTTCATTAAACTAATTTTTATGCAGCATTTTAAATAAGTTTAAAGTTCAAAATATATCTTAAATCGTATCCCTTTCTCTGTCTTTAAAATTGTTAGTTCTTTTATTGAAATTCAAATAGTAAATATAATAAATGATCAGTAACATAATCATTTTTTAAAAATATTAATATTGCAGAAAACTTTTATTAAAATAAGTTGTTAAATTGCTAAAAATTAATTTTATCGTTTTAAACTTTGCTTCTGAAGGTTTCATTTATTTTCAACTTCTACAAAAATCCTCTAAAATTCAAATTAAATGACATCAGGGAAAGTCAAAGTAAATGAGCGGTGAGAAGCACCAGCTTCGGCAGCTACCTGAGCGCACTAAAGGAGGTCGAGGCTCGATTTTCGTCTTCGCCCTATGTGTTATTTCCCTCTTTTTGTGATGTCAATATTTTCTGTGTTATCTTGAAACGAATAGTAAAATGAATACAAATATATGTATTGAATGTAAGTTAGCGAAACACTGTGACAGTTGCTAGAGCTCATCAAACAAACCAAAGCTTATGCACTTCCAAGAATGAAATGAAGTCACGCCATCAAACTTAACTTGCTCCTACATTTGGACATAGGCTTTAAACAAGATGGCTGCTGTTTAGATGACAGAGTGTTTGAGTATAGGTGTAGAAATGCATAGGGAAGCGCTAGCTTTTAGTACTGTGACTTTATTCGTGATCTTACCGTTCCTAAGGTTTACCGCCAAACTTTTAGAGGTAAGTCAAAAAGTTATATTTCATGATTTTAAATGTAAAAAAATACTGGGTGGGGAGAGAGAGGGCGTTCTGTTTTGCTATGCGTAATCCTAATTTACGAAAATTAAAGTTATAGATAAAACTTTCATGGACGTTAGTTTTTTGCTGTGGTTTTACAAGCAATTAATTAAAAAGAGATGGTAGTAAATAAATTTTAAAACATTATTTGTGCTTGAACACAGTATGACATTTTATGACAAAATGCGAAATTTTACCGCTCTTGTGAAATGATTTGCAGTGTCTAAAAATTCTGCAGATAAATATATGTTAATATTTCAAGTTTTCATTGAAGTGTATATTTTTATTTGAGTTTGTCTACATTTAATTTATGAAATTGTTATTCAACCTTTTTTCCCTTGTTGCAAATTGATGGAACTCGATTTCGAACTTGATAATGACGTAAATGCTTTCAGTGTTGCTTAACATACAAACATATAAATAAGAGCTGGAAATTGCAGTTGGGAAAAATAATTAAAAATCTTTGATGCTTGAGTTGATTCTGATTACTATGTAAAGGTGTTTTCTTGCAAATAAATTTGGAATTTAAAGAAATGCAACAAAGTCACAACTATGTGAAAAACACATCGACTTATCTTAAACTTTGTCATAATTACGTGCAATTACTTTCACATTAGTTGTTGCTACCATTTCTTACTTCATTTTACGCACAAAGTTTTTCACAGGCATACTATTGGAATTTTTAAAGGCATATTAATGGTACTTTGTGAATTTAATTTAGCTGACTTTCCTCATCAAAAAAGTAAAAAGTTTGGTAGGATGCCTTCGGTACGCTCTGCCGGTTTAGGATTAGCAGGGTTCGAAAATATCTTCTATCCGATATTTTGATATGTATCGGATATTTTGATATCAATCCGATATTTTCAATTCTCCCAAACTCAAGTCTTCAAAATAGTAAATGCATCCTTAAATCACTCTTTAAGTTCTTAAATTGTTATTACAATATGTAGACTTACAATTAATGTTTCTTTCATTATTTATATTTAATACTGCACTTAATATTTTTTATCAGTTTTAATGGAGTTAATTTAGCGTAAGATGTTTTACTCATTTTTCTTCTGTTACCTACTTTTACAGTTACATGATAATATAATTACAGTTATATGATTTACAGAGATAAATAACATTAATTAGTCGGTACACAGCCGTGAGACATTTTTTCTGACCATCGTTTAGTAATTAATTAGACACTTTTAATATGAATTAAAATTGTTGCATTGCATTATAATTTTATGAATATAAAATAAAAGTAGAAAAGGAATATTATATTACTTTGTTACATTAATGATGTATTATTATACACCATAAAACTATAGTACATAAGTTTTTGGTTATTTTCAATAACAAATGAACAATTTTACTATGATAATTGTACTTTTTATATTGAAAATACCGTAGTGGAAAAAATAAATATCGAAAATATCAAAATATCATGATATTTTCAAAATAAATATCGGATATATATCGTGATATATATCGTCGAATCCTGATGATTAGTTTTAAAACTTCATTTAATGTACCAAATAGTTATTACTTTTGTAATTGTACTTATGTTGGCTGAGTGTCATGGTGGTTAGGCGTTTGGCTCATGCACCCTTGGACCGTGGTTTTGACTCGCAGTTCAATGCATATTTGGTGGATTTTCCTGATGAAGAAAATCGTCTGTCCCCCCTCCCCCCACGTCGTATGATCTTGTGGCTTGTAAAAGATCCTTTGAGTGTTTGATTTCCTTTGGATACTCTCAACGACATTAAATTCCTAGGGCTCTCCTCTGATATGCCCCCCTCTTGGCGAGATTTTAATTTTTCGCTCGATACGAAAATCGCCAATAAGGCGATAACTTGGCAACCCTGGTTTTGCAACTTGAACGCTGGAAAGTAGTATCTCGAAGTCTGTCTTTTTGCACGTGTCTGTGTGGTAGGAGGTAGGTGCTCATATGTTCCGCTTTTAGAGTATTCTTTTTCTTGTTGTTTTTTAATGTTAATTTAGTTGAATTTTCTATTTTAATTATGAGTTCGGTTTGTGATGTTGTCCAAAAGCATCAATTGAAATTTTTGAATGAATCGTCTTTTTCTTTTTCGTCAGGTCGTCCAACGTTTGGACGTACCGGAGTCCTAAATAGATTTTTTATATTTAAACTAATTGAAAATAAAGAGGTTTTTTTAGAATTTTTAAGGGAAATTGGTTTACTTAAAAATGAAATGTTATGTTCTAGATGTAATTCTGTTATGAAAATTAAAAAAACTAAAAAATGTTCAGATGGGTTAATTTTTTTTGTAGAAAGGTTATTGGGGGTGTTGTTTGTGGAAAAGAAGCAACGATCAGGAGTGGGTCATGGTTTAGTTCTAGCAAGTTGAAAATAGAGGAGATTTTTTTGATAACATATGAGATTTTAATTGGGACCAAAGCTGCTGATATTGAAAGTCAATATTTTGTTTCATCACAAACTTTAGCCGATTGGCGAAATTATATTAATGAAGAAATATTAAATTACATTGAATTAAAATCCGAACAAATAGGGGGGGGGGTTGGGAAAGTTATTGAAGTTGATGAATCTAAATTTGGGAAAAGAAAATATAATCGGGGACATGCAGTTGAGGGACAATGGGTTTTTGGGGGGGTTGAACGGGGTTCGGGGAAAACTTTTTTGGTTGCTGTTGGGGATAGGGGTAGGGAAACTCTATTTTTGGCAATTAAGCAGTGGATACTACCAGGCACGACGGCGCACTCCGATTGTTGGAGGGCATATGATACATTGGGGGAGGAGGGGTATGAGCATTTAACAGTCAACCATAAACTTAATTTTGTAGATCCAGAAACTAAATGTCACACTAACACAATTGAATCCACATGGAGACACGTTAAAAGTACTCTACCAACATATAATAGATTAGGGGATTTTAAATTTTATTTAGCTTATTATTTATACAAAAAAAATTGTGAATACAAAAATGAGGATATGTTTGTAAAGTTTTTGGAAATAATTCGCGAAATTAATTGGGTGGAGTACAAAATACAAGTAAAATAAGGTTGTTTTTTTTTTGGAATTTTTTTTGTCAAAACAAACATAATTTAAATATTTTTGTAAAGTAATGATAATAAAAAATGGGATAATTTCCCTAAGAGCGGAACATATGTGCACTGCCTCACGTGAGGAAGTAAAAGAAAAGTAAAAAAGGTAAGTGAACATATTTTGAATTATTGTGTTTTTAGTGTGTTTCTGGTAGTTTGTATTTTGGTCTGGTTGGCATTTTTGTAGCACAAAAATGGTGTTAATTTCACATAAAATCTGTGACTTTATTGTATACTGAACGGAGGAGATCTGTGACTTATATCCGACTGTGATGTATATTAAAAGTCGGAGGGATAACGGACCGAGCGGCAGCGAGGTCCTGGCGAGCCCGAGGTCTCACAGTACTTTCGTAATGAGACCGAGGCTACTATGAGACCGAGGGCTCGTATCCCGGAGAAACAACGGAAAAAAATTAATGCATTAATTTCATTAAATAATTAATGACATAATTTGAATTTTTCCTGTTGGCGCTAAAAAAGCATCGCTAAGAACGATGTATGACATATGACGTCATACATAGTTTTCTTGGCGACGCTTTTTTGGCGCCAACAGGAAAAAGTCGCCAAGAGGGGGGTATATCAGATTTGTTCCATTCCTAGTATAATTTGCATAGAAGAAAGCCCAAGAGATTCCATTTAGTGGGAAACTGAGTGTTAAAATTCTATGTGCCACCGCATCCGTGCCTTAATAGTGGCTCAAGCAAGACAGAATACCATATCGGGGGATCTATCTCACTAGGTCGGAAAAAGAAACTCCCTACTCAATCCGCTAGAGGAAAACAAAAACAATTTTTTTCTTTTTCACATTCTAGAAATTTTCTATTAAAACTAGCTTTAAATCGTTAAAATACATAATATAAAGTAAAACAATGTGAAATTTCCCATAATAACTTTTTTTTGTTTGTGGTTGTCAATTCGAAAATATGATAGTGAAATAAGTACGTAATAAATAAATTTGTTTCGCATTTTTTGATTACTTATCAATTACAGTCGAACTTGCTAATAACGAGATCAAACGGATCACGACATTTGCTCTTTATAACCAAATGCTTGTAAAAAACGTGTTCGTGAAAAAATCATAAAAATTAATCATAGTCGCTTTTTTTCTTTTCAATCTCTGCTCAGTGCCAAAGAAGTTGGCTAATTTGCATTGATTTTTCTGATTATGTGTTTCTTGTGTCATTGTTCTTCAAGAATACACATGCACACACATGTATTTTTTTAAATGCTTCAATGCACCACAAATAAAAAAAAGTGCTGTCATTGCTTGTTCTCAGGATTTAAGATTTTTTACTAACTATCGGTTGTCGAAATATTAAAAGAAAATTTTAATAAAAAAGGATACATTTAGCTGGAAGCCAAAAGAAATTTTATGAATCACAGAATTATTGCTCGCTATAAGCGGAGTTTGCTTGTTAGAAGCGTGTTCCCATAGAGTTAACTTTGTACCAACCATCTCTGATTTCCTAGCTAAATCCGGGTTCTCTTTTAATCAGAGGTCGTTAAAAGCGAGTTCGGCTGTATTTTTGTAAACTTACGAGATATTCTTCTTTTATATTAATGAATACCAATCAATATTTTATTCTCCCTTCCTAAAAACATTTGCTTGGCAATAGTCGAAGACAGAAGCTCATATCCAATCATCAAATATTCCTATTTATGAAAAAAAGGGGACGCTCGAAAGCAAGGCACATTGTCACTCCATATTTGCTGCGCTCTCGTAAAAGTTAAGAAATACTGATTCAAATTGGCAACAGGAGTGAGGAGTTGCTTGGATGCGTCTACGTATGAGGTGGAGACATTGAAGGAAATTCAAAATGAAATACATGACATTTGGTGCATTAGTTTTCTATGCATTCGATTCAGAAGCTTTTAAAACAGTGCATATGTTATGAAGCTTTTATTGCCAATTTTTCTTCAGCAGTACGGAGAGTCATTCAAATTTAAATGTAAACAGATCGTGGACTTTCAGTTGTGTATACAAGTTTTTCAGGATAAAGGAGATGCTTCAGATAGTTTATTAAAATGACTGATTTAGGCTAAAGTAAGGATAAAAATGCTTTTTCAAAATTATAGAACGGACTGGTTTCTGAAATAAACGGTTCGATTACAATAACCATTATTTGTAAGATTTTAAACCTATCTTAAAATACTAAAGAATAAAAGAGAGAGAGAGAGAGAAAAAAAAAAGTGCATCAATGCAATTTTAAATGCATATGCGGAGAGCTCACGTTGAATCCTCCCAATAGAAAATCCAAAATAACATGCAGTTGCTTCAAAGCTTCCATGAATATTTTTCTTATTATATCAATGGATTTCATGGTCCTTGGTACAGAACGTTACAAAAAGTCAGTGAAAAAAAAAAGGAAGTGGTAGACATATGAATTTTAGTAAATGAATTTTCAAACACAGCTGATAACGAACCATTTTGACAAGCAAATGCAACAAACTAAAGGAAAATAGCATCGCAAATCAAAAATTAAAGTTGAATTAAAACTCTTGCACCACAATCAAAGCGTAATACTAACGCTAAAATAGCATTAACATTACCAATTTTTCATTGTCTATTTCTTGAAAAATTTAACAATAATTTAAGCAAAAAAAATCTAAAAATATTCGAACAAGAATTATTAAGAGGCATTAAAATAGTACATGTAACTATTGCTTGATTTTAATTAAGAAATGAGGCTTATTTACAATATGATGGGTAGTAAACTTGAATCATTTGTCATTGTCGATTTCTTGAAGAATAGAACAGAAATATGATTTGAAAATTAAAGAAAAATCGAACAAGAATTATGAAGACACATTAAATTGGTAGGGGAATGTGGGGCAAAGTGAGATAGCGGGGCAAATTGAAAAGGTGAAATATTTACTCTGCGTTTAGTGCCACTTATCTGGTAATATTTTAGCAATGTAGTTGCACATGTAGTCTATTTCAGTCGGCCAAAAAAAAAAAAAAAATTGAATTTTTGGCACCTTGAATTCAAATTATGTTTTTCGCAATCACGAGCGTGTGTGTGTATGAATGCGCGTGTGTTTTTGTAGGGGCATGTGTGTGTGTTTATGTAGGCGCATGTGTGTGAGTGCATGTGTGTGTTTGTGTAGGCGCATGTGCGTGAGTGCGTGTATGTATGCATGTGTGTGCGTGTATGTATGCATGTGTATGCGTGTTGTGTACGCAGTGCTGTATGGTGTAGAAGTGTGTGTTTGTGTCTGTGCGTAAGCATGAGTGTGTGTACGTGTGTGTAGGCGTGTGTGTGTAGGATACGGACGCAACCTGGTCGACGCGGCAGTGGTGCTGGCAGAGGGTGCTGGTGGGAAAATAAAATCAATAGAATTCAAAACAGTCAAATGAGAACAATAAGCAATCGTGATTGCTCAAAAAAAAAAAAAAAAAAAACAAAAAAAAAAACCGCAGAATATTAAAGCATATGATAATAAAGGCAATTTCAAAAAATTGATAATCAAATTGTAATATTTTGTTGCAAGTCAAAAATTATTTTTTATATTATAAAATAATAAAGTTCTTGTTATTAAGATTTTAAGTATCAGTTGAGACCTCCTAATATGCAGTTCAGTATTTGTTTAATTAGTATTAAGCTTCTTTGTGTTTTAAATATTTTGCTGAAATAGTCGAGTACATGCGGAGCAAAGTGGATTGGGGCAAAGTGAAATAACTAATTTCGTTTACCCACGCAATCATTTCCTTAAACACTTACGTATTCATGCATTAATTAATTCATTTACATTCTTTCCTTTAGTAATTCACTTATTTATTCATTCATTTTCTTATTCATTTACTCTTACTCACTCATTTTTCTTCATACAACAATTAAATATTTAAATTATTCGTTTATTGCTACTTTTTTTAATCATTTATTCATTTTTTCTTTTATTTTATTATTTATTTGATCAAAAATATCTTTAATAAACAAATAGAATATGTTTCATAAGAAAAATATTTCATTTTTCACTTTACCCCATAAATTTTTAAAGCGAAAAAATTCCACCTTTTTTTGAAGGCTCCAAGTTACTACCAAAAATGAAAAATAATGTTCAAATGAAAGATTTATTATAAAACACAATGTTCTTTCTTTCTGAACTGTAATTTTCAAAACCAATTTCCAATTTTTTCTCTTTGGAAAAGCTCAGTCATCTTAGCCATTTCACTTTGCCCCACATTTCCCTACCTGTGTTTATTAACAATGGGTTTTTATTATAATGTGATGGGTATATTTTAAAGGATTTTCATGATTATTTATAATTCCCGAGTATTCAAAATGATTGAGATACTCATCCCACCACGTTGTCTTAAACTTTCCCAATCACATACATTCTATCAAGGAAGGAGATGGCGTTCTTATTCGAAGTTTCGCCACGTTTCTGTAATCTCAAAGACATGCTACTACCGTAGATTAGTCTTATACTTAAGAGCAGTTCTAAGCATTAGATTAATTTAATGTGCGCCTGATCTAAGGTTTGCCGTTCAGAACATTGATTGTAAGTTTGACGTCGTTAAACGTGCTACGAGTAGTTTAATCGTTTAAATCTACTTAACGATCCTACCAACCTAGATGGATTTATTGCTCATGAACCGGATATCTTAGAATAAAGGAGTTAAATTAAATACTTTTTAACATAGGGACCACCCATAAATGATTGGCCCACTTTTTTACAACATACTCGATCACCTCCCTCTTTGTCATTAAGTTTCACATTTCACCATATTCCCCCTCCGCTAGTCACGCGCAAAGCCCGGCTGGGGGGGAGGGGACACCTTTTGGTCCAGGTTCAAGCTTGAAGGGGACCCACGATTTTTAAAATGAGGCGTGATATATATGTTGATAGTTAGGGATAAACAATATTTAGGGGCCCGTAAAAGTCATTTGTGACGGGACTCAAAATTTCTGTGTTGTCCTCCGGTCAAATATAAGGCTATATTACATAAACAAATTATTAAAGAAAATGATTATTTTGACCGGGATGTGTTGTTCCACTTATTGTTACCTCGTCCTCCCCCCCCCCTAATAATAAAGATCAAGACTAAAAACTTTTATGAACTTTAAAACCAGCGCTTTTGATATAATTTGGGAAGTCACCAAACTTTCACTGCTTGTTTTGGAAAACGTTGTAATGGAGACTTTTAGAGCTGTTTTATAGTCTCGGAAAAGTATGACATACCACATTTGGCAACAATTTGGTTTTAAGTTAACGATGGGATAATACGTAGGTATCTAAAATAATAAAATAAAAAGGATTAATGTCATTTTAATACCATCTTTAGCACTGTGTCGTGTCTTAAACATAACGATTCAATCCTTTGAAAGTTTGATAAACTAAAAAATTTTCACAATTCGTGAAATTTAATGTATTTATTTTAGAACAGCGATATTTTTTTTTATAACAATTAACGTTGTTGTCTTAAATATTCTCCTAAACCGCTCAATACCAGTACAATAGTTCTTAACAGCTAAAATTTAATCTCAACGCAAAAAATATTGACAAACAAAATGTGTAAAGATTTTCATTTAACTACAACTATTTCTCCGCAAATTAAATATAAGATGATTTAAAAAAAATATTTCAAATGAACCCCTTTGTGAAAGTTACTTATTTTATAGTAAATAGTTCTTTCTCAACCGCGAAAACTTGAAATCATATCCATGTCGTATTTTACCTTTTTCGATACAAATTTTGCGTTACATTGGCTAGATCAGGGGTCGGCAAGAAATTTTGGTTGGGGCTCGCATACTTTAAACATTTTTTTACGAGGTTCAAAAAAAATACGCTCATATTCTTCAATAATTATTAAAAACTTCAATCAGACACGCAATTTCTTCCGAAATGCTAAAAAAGAGGTGGTGCCTAAGGATATTTTGGCCAAATCAAAATATTTTCAAATAACTAATTTTTGTGATTTATACTTTCAAAGCATTTTTGGCGGTCCGGTTTCTAACCCTCTGCTGTTCCCCAGTTGCTGACTGCTGAGATAGACACTACATTTCCACGCCGGGGCAAAAAGCGATATGAAATTGTGACATCAAAAGTAGTTCTTCCCTATTTTCAGGGAAGCGTTTTTTAAACCTCCCTAACTGAAAAGTATTAAAAGTGAAATTATGTTTCTTTGAATGATATTGTTTTTTATGCTCCTACTACAGATTCTAATGGTTTTTGCTCGAGTTCATTTTTTGAAGGAAACACCCATATTTTATCTTTGCTTAAATTTAGCATTGAATTTACTTTTTAAACTGTACTAACCATTTATTTTCTTTCTATTTTTAACCCCCGACGCACAAAGGAAGGGGGTTATAAGTTTGACGTGTCTATGTATCTGTCTGTGGCACTCTAACGCCTAAGCGGATGAACCGATTTTGAAAAAAAAAAAAAAAAAAAAAAAAATCGAATTCCATATTATACAGAATTTGAATTATAGCGTAGATTTCAAATACCGCTAAGTCTTTATTCACGCGATTGGTAACCGAATTCA
This sequence comes from Uloborus diversus, assembly GCF_026930045.1. Taxonomy (NCBI): domain Eukaryota; kingdom Metazoa; phylum Arthropoda; class Arachnida; order Araneae; family Uloboridae; genus Uloborus; species Uloborus diversus. The sequence goes on along the minus strand of NC_072737.1, from coordinate 26,461,924 downwards.
TTGTTGGCCGACAACATACAGTAAAGAAATTACATCCGCTATACTAAGGCATTGAAGCCCGGAAGTTGTACCGCTGTATCCCAAGATCCTTAGCCTCTTGCTAAATATCTTGAGATACATTTTGAAATAACATTCCTTTACTGAATCTCAATTGGATGTTAATTTAAATTTAGATTATTTATGATGCACGTGTTTGAAATTGTATTAAAACATGCATTAAAATTCAAACCAATCCGCCATCTACATTTTTCGGTCCTTTTGCGGGACTGGTGAAAACTATTCTCGCGAAGCGATCATGTTATCATAACTCCGCTTATAGTTACATCGCTGTATCCCATAGTTTTGGCTTCAATTTCATCTCCTTTTTACCAAAGACGAGGCCTCTCTACTGTCTGACCATCGATTACATGGAAAGGCTAATATCCGGTTTATAGGCGGAAATGGACCTATATATTAATTTATAGGGGTGTTAGTTGGTTTGTTACAGATGTGCACTTTTGCTTCTCTGTTATTTAGCTTTAGTTTTGTAAAAATGAAAATTTGCTTCCAGCAGCATTTTTTTAATCTTAAGTATATTCGAGCTATATTCTCACGGCAAAAATTAATTGATTTATTTATTCACAACAAAGTGTTGAGCTTAATATTTTGATTTTACGTTCCTGAACGAAATGAAAATATTTCCTTTTCATTTTGTTGTTTCCATGGTAACTATTTGTGTTTCCCCTTATTTTATTTTAGAGAATGCAATAAATGAATAAGGCACTAGTGACATTATAAAATGCGTGCATCAAAATCCCATCGTTATTTTCCCCTTCTCCCCTACTAGATTCATTCAGATGGAGTAGTCTTTACTTGGCAGATTGCCAAATTACATACAATCCGCGGTCTAACAAATGACCGACAAGGAAATGAAACGCAATGATTTAAAATTTTTATCTGTTGCCAGTTTCTATTTGTTAACAAATAAAATACTTGTTACTGATTTTCAATAGTATGACGGTTTTAAAAGGATTTTACAATTTTCCCTCTTGATTCTACATTTGCGACTCAGTCGGGTTTTTTTTAAAATTTTTAATTCTAGTTACTTGTTGCTTTTGGCAACTATGAAAATCTTGTCCCACGAACCCAATAGCTAGATCAAGCATAACAAAAGCTTTTAATTAGGACTACAAATGAATTCACTTTAGCATTCATTTTCCTTCCAACACAACTAATGCTATATTAAATATCGTCTGAATTTGAAGGAAGCGTAGTCAAAGGTAAGCGGAAGGATAGAGTTTCTTCGTTTAATTCACTCCCTTTCGTACGTTATGAAATTCCGGCGTTCAGTTTCAGTGGAGCTCGATTGTAGCGTGCAATCGAATGTTTCACCGAAGATTTCACTGATATATGAGAAAGCGAGTAGTTTCTCCACTTTGAAGCTGCATCTCCTACGAATTCCTTTGTTCAAGGGTTTTCCAAAATGAAATTACATGATGCAATCAAAAGTAATTGAAACAGTGGACAATATGTTAGCAGATAACGCTTATAACTAATCTGGAGTTAATGCTTCAAAGTCGTAATACAATGGAGAGTGTGTAGTTAATTTTCTTAGATAAATAATCTATTGATTTGACTATATAATGTAGAGCAGCGGTTCCCAACCTTTTTCTCTTTGCGAACCCCTTGGAACAGGCAAAAAAGTTCGCGAACTCCCTGATGTTGAAATTAGTAACATGTAAGAAACAATAAAAAAACAGCATGTTTGCTTTCCATTTTTTGCAGCATTTGATTGCAATAAACAAAAATATAATTGTAAAATATCATTAAGTGCAAACATTAATAAAAAGTTAAAACTACATCTACAAGAAAGATTATAAACAAGAAGTTTTATAAACCAACTATTTTTTTTAAGCATACTTTAAATTGGGGAAAAAATCCTTAATGCGATATTTGTGGCTGTTTGACGGAATAAAGAAACTGAAAGTTTGGTTCAATGTCTGACAGTTTGAGTCTTAAATCAGGCTCTGCATTCAATCTGCTTCGGTATTTATCTTTGAGACTTATTATAGGAGGAAAATCCTTTCTCGCACAGATATGTTGTACAAAATGGTAATAAAATTCGAATTGCTTTTTTGGACAAAACGGTATAGTCATTTCTTACACTGAGCCAGAAGTCAATTAATGAGAGCTCTTTAAAGGTAGTTTTCAATGAATTATCACAGGATAACTCGATGAGCATTTCCTTTTCAGGTAATGTCAGGGTGTTCTCTAAGCATGGATTTCCTTCAAAAGGATTGCGTATCCAGTTGTTTGAGAGAGGGACGTTACGCCTATTAGGAAAATACTCGTCAAAAGTTAGTTCAAGATGTTGCAGATGTTCACATACATTTCTTTTAACGCTTTCATCAAGTTTCATTGAGTTTTCTGATAAAAAACTACTAAGAGAAGTGAAACAAGAAAACTCACCCATTTCCAGGCATTGGATCCAGAAATTCAATTTTTTTACCATATCATTTTTTTATCATATACAACGAAAATATTAACAACTGCACCTTGCAAGGATATATTTAATTCATTTAATTTTGAAAAGATGTCAGCTAAATATGCAAGCCTTTGCATCCAAAGAGGATCGAATATGCAAGTGGACAAGTGAAATGGATGATCAACAAAAAATGCTTGGACTTCTGACTTCAATTCAAATAAGCGTGTCAAAATTTTGCCACGGGAAAGCCATCTAACTTCTGTGTGAAGAAGTAAAGTAACATGAAGGCTTCTCAATTCCTCACAAAGCACGTGAAATAGACGGCAGTTTGTGGCACGTAATTTTATGAAATTTACAATTTTTACCGCATCATTCAAAGTAGCGGATAATTCTGCGGGAATACGCTTACATGCTAATGCTTGTCTATGAATGCAGCAATGAGTCCATTCAATTTTCTCGTTGATCTTCTTTACTCGCACCACAAAGCCAACAAATTTTCCTGTCATTGATTTTGCACCATCCGTGCACACACCCACACACAAAGACCAATCTACTCCATTTTCTTCTGAGTAACTGTTGACCAGTTCGAAAATTGCTTCTCCAGTTGTGTTGGTTTTCAAAGGTTTTGCAAATAGTACATCTTCTTTAATTGTATCGTTAAAAATATACCTAACAAAGACAAGTAATATTGCAGCGTTTGCTACATCAGTCGACTCATCAAGCTGGATCGCAAAATTATTCTCTTTTATTCTATTCACAAGTTCTTTCTCCACATTACTTGCCAAATCAGTAATTCTGCGTGATACTGTGTTGTTTGATAGCGGAACCAGGTCAATTTTTTTTGCTGACTTTTCTCCCAGCATACAATTAGCAATATCTTTAGCACACGGTCCAATTAAATTTTCTGCAATTGTATGTGGCTGTCCAGATCTTGCAATTCTATAACTGACTCGATATGAAGCTTCAAGGGCCATTTTGCTATCTTCGTTGGATTCTAACAGGAACGTAGAGACGCTACACTTTTTATTATATTCCAATTTTCTTTTAAAATATTCGATAGGTTTGTCCTTGTGTGTCGGATGCTTTGTTTCGAGGTGTCTTCTCAGAAGTGACGGTTTCAAACTGCTGTTCGCTAGAACTTCGTTGCAGAGAAGACAAAGCAGTCTAGGTTCAGACTCTTCTCCAGTAAAATAAAAGCCCATTTGTAAATAGTCACTGTCATATTTTCGCTTTTTTCCTTTTTTCTCCCCTAGTTCACTTTTCTGTTTAGTCGGGGGAGGCGGCAGTTCATTACAGCTATCTATTTCAATATCCTGTGTTGATTCGATACTGTTGATGTTGAGGGTTGATCGATTGACTGCTTGTCCATTTGTCGCTCAACCAAACTACCAGTTTTCAACCATCGATCCATAACAGCAGAAAGTTATTAAATCATAAAAATTACCAACACGATTATAACTTCACAAACAGAGTAGCAAGTTCACGTAGCAAAACCAATTGCAAACAAAATCACTTGTTTTCAAGCATCTCTAAAGTATCTCTAAATACGTCTGTTAACAACTATTTCCCCAGAACTATGAGCATGCTGATGTTATATATTTTTGAAAACGAACAGATGGGTAAAATTTAGTAATACATTTTAAGTTTGGAGCCTTTTGCTGTCATGTCTGCTATTCGATGACTGAATACGACGGAGATTCCTGAGTTATATTTCAACCAGATTAGAAATAATACCCCTATGATGCATTGTTAGAGAATTCTTTATTTTTTTCGACATATGTATATTATGTATATTGTTTGATTGACTCCACGCGATGGCGCCTTTTTAAGGTCATCGTGATCCCCGCCACAGCTTAATACAACGTTTCTGCATGGCGCCTCGCAATAAAGAAGGAAGGATATCTCTTTTTGTTGTCTATCGAAAAAAAATGAGAAAATTTCTTTTTAACCAAGATTATAAAACCGCTGAAAGATTTTTTTTTTTTTTTTGAGCTTAATACAAGAGTCTGGCGCGTTTTCAAATTAAAAAAAAAATTTAGTAACTATGTGTGCAAATTGAATATTTTATAATTTTTTACCAAACTAGGAAAAATCCGCCATTGCACCGAAATTTTCGCGAACCCCCTTCCTGCATCTCGAGAACCCCTGGGGGTTCGCGAACCACCGGTTGGGAACCTCTGATGTAGAGGAAAGTCGAGCAAAGTTAGTAAAAATAAATATTTTGTATTTCATTATTTAAAATATTTTTCTCTAAATGAATAAAGAAATGGTTTAGTTAACTGGAAATACAGATAAATGTATCTGTATACATATAAATACTAGTGGCACCCGCACGGCTTCGCCCGTAGTAGAAAATTAAAAGGTCTTTTGGTTCGCCTGTATATTTACAAATAGTGTGTGGTGAATTTCTCGCCAATTGGCTTGTCCATGTTACGGTTCCACGTTATGATAACTTGGTAATTTACTCGTCCATCTTATGATGATTTTGCTCGGGAAAAAGTTATTAAAATTGGAATAGAAAAAGAACAAAATCGAATTTTCGAAAAATCGCTTCGAGATGCACACTCCCATGCTACAAACTAATTCTGTGCCAAATTTCATGAAAATCGGCCGAACGGTCTAGGCTCTATGCGCGTCACAGAGATCCTGACAGACAGAGATCCAGACAGTAATCCGGACAGATATGCAGACAGAGAGGCTTTCTACTTTATTATTCGTAAAGATAATAGTATAATTAATAATATTACAGTAAATAAATGATTATTAAAATAAATAAAGTTAACAAATTAAATGATTTAATGGGTGGTTGAAAGAATGAGTAAATAAATTAGTGAAAAATTAGGCTGTCTCGGTCTTTTTGGCAAATTTCATCCCACTCCTTTTTGGTGTTGCATTTTCAATGTCGAGCAGTGTATAATGGTTTGCAAACACTAAGCTTAGCTGATCAGTTAGCACAAAAATTTCACATGAAGAGGACAGCGGTAAAATTATATGCAACAACTGCTAAAACAAAGAAGCTGTTACCACGTAAACATAAAACGGCTCACTGCTCTAAAAAGTTGGCCAAGAGGTTAGGCTGATACTGCCATTACTTGAGAATATTTTAAGATTTTGTGCTTGAAGTTATCTCAGAGAAACATATGATCACACGTGCCTCTTTTCTCCTACATAGAAAATGTAGCAACAAAAAAAGGAACACAAAAAAGTTTGTGGAACAGAGAAGATAAAATAATCAAAATCCATCTTTTTCAGTCTCAATATGTATACTATAATAACATTAAGGAAGAGGAGAAATTTTGTATTTCAGTGAGATTGCGAAACACTTCTCATATGAGTGATAGGAAACGTGAATTTTGAGCGAACGCGGAAGTCAAATTAAAATACCTATGTAAATTCATATACTCCGTAAGTCAAAACTTTGTAGGCTGTAAGCACAAGCTGTTTTTTTAAATTCGAAATATTTTATTAAAAATATTTTGACGAAATGATTAAAACAGTTTTTGGATATTGTCACCGACATATGCAATTGAAAGATTTTTTATTTCATGGGACACTTGCAGGAAGATTTTTTTTTTTTGAATACAGTTGGGGAGGGGGGGGGGGTATCTAATGGGGTCGTTTCCAAAATTTTAAAGTTTAAAATTAAAAAAAAATACTTTAATCGGTGCGCTTTCATTGTTGACGCTTCATACCGATGACATCACAAATGATGAAAGGCCATTCACACAGCAAAATATTTGATTCGCATCTTTACTCACGTGTATTGGCAACGATATGGCTGGTAACAAGCGTAGAGCGCAATATTTAATTCACTTCTTGAGTATCCTAACGTGGAAACGCGGTAGAAAGATGCACCAAAATAAATCATTTGTGACACCATAAAGACCACGCCTCGTTTGGAAAATGGGACATTTTAAAAATTAATTAAAAAATAACTGTTTTGAAAACGAATGTATTTTCTGGGTCCATGTTTTTTTTTTTTGCTTATTCTTTCAATTTCAGTGACTAAAAGTAGTACTTTTGACTGAAGGAAACAGCCCCATTGTTTTACAATTGAACATTGACATTTCACAGATAAAATTGGGAGAAATTTCTTCTCAATACAAAATTCGGTACTTCAGTTGAATAAAGGTTAAAACTACAAGCAATATACCGACAATCCGGTTATGACATCTCGAGACTGCAGTTTCGTCCTTTTTATGCTCCACCAATCTGGAATAGTTCATAATCGAGTTGAAGATGGATATTATCTCATTGAACGGCTCATATTTAAGGGCAGAAACTTACTGTTTGAAGGTTAAAGTGTTTATTATAATTATAACTCAAGTATCTGATTTTAGGAGGAGTAATCGAAAAATCAGGGGAAAAAAAAAAAAAAACTTTATAAAAACATAGTTTGAGATTTTAACAACAATATTTGGACAAAGATGTTCTCTTTCAAAAGCAATAACTTGTAGAATCGTTCACTTTTCCGACTGAAAAAACATTACACTGCAATCAAAAGCGCGATAAAGAGCACACGAGAAATGGAACAATTTATTCCACGTTCGTTTTAACAATTGAATTAGTGAGAAGCAAAGGGATGTAAGTGCCAAAATTAGAAAAAAAAAAAAAAAAATAGAGATAATCAGTACAAACGGTAGGAGAACCCTTCTCTGTTTTAGGTGAAGAGATGGTACTAGTAGTTCTGGCGGGTGCTGATATACAGCATGATTTAGAAAATTTTTTGAATGAAAGCCTATCTAGGATCTGAATTTTAAAAGCTTTTTACTCGAAACTTAAAAAAGCCCACTTCTCTTTTCTTCTCACTACGTCAATGGGGTGGTTTCCTTCAGTCAAAAGTATACTTCTTTTAGTCATTGAAGTGGATAGAATGAGCAAGAAAAATAACATGGACCCAGAAACTACTTTCATTTTCCTAACAGTTTTTTTAATTAATTTTTTAAAATGTCCGATTTTTCAAACAAGGCGTGGTCTTGAGGACGTCACAAGTGATGCACTTTGCCGCATCTTTCTACTACGTTTCCACGGTATGATAATCAAGCAGCGAATTAAATATTGCGCTCTGTGTTTGCTCTCAACCATAGCGTTGCCAATACACGTGAGTAAAGATGTGAATTAAATATTTTGCACTGTGAATGGCAACGCTGAATGGCATTTCATCATTTGTGCTGTCATCGGCAGAAGCCGAAAACTATAAAAGTGCTCCGATTTAAGTAATTTTTTAAAAATATTAAACGTAAACAAATTTATCAAAAAATGGTCAGATCCTATGTTTTTAAGCATGTTCTTTCAGAAAAAAATACTTTTAAAATTTTGGAAACGACCCCATTGTCCGATAAAATTTCCCAGCACGTTCTAGTTTTCAAGTGCTACATTAAAGTAGAAAATGAAAACGGTTTTCTATCAACTCGTGAGGGAATTGTTACACAAACTAGATACATTTTCTTTCATTGTGGAGCTGAGGTTGAACATTTTTTTCGATCTAGGGAAGTAACTAATGACAAGTAACTATAAACTTTAGAGAGAGAGAGAGTTATAGGTTTAGAGAACCATGGGGGCGGATAATAATTAGAATTTTAGGCAGGAGGGGGGGGGGGTCATGCCAACACATATATAGTTTTAGGCACAAAAAAATTCTGGAAATGTTTAGATGCCAATAAAAAGCACCAAATCGGCCGGGACAAAGTCACCTAGTGGAACAAATATTAATAATTAATTCAAGAAGTAAGGAAAGTAGTGTTTCAAATATTTACTTTAACAAATAATTAACACGGTAAAAAGATTATGACAAACACTTGCATTTTATTCATAACTAGTGGTACCCGCACGGCTTTGCCCGTAGTAGAAAATTAAAAGGTCATTTGGTTCGCCTGTATATTAACAAATAATGGATGACGAATTTCTCGCCAATTTGCTATGTTAAATGGCTCGCCCATGTTATGGTTCCACGTTATGATGATTTCGTAATTTACTACTCCACGCTGTGATAATTTGCTCGGAAAAATTTTCTTAAAATTGGTATAGAAGAAGAACAAAATCGAATTTTCGAAAAATCGCTTACAGGTGCATATCCCCATGCTACAAACTAACTTTGTGCCAAATTTCATGAAAATCGACCGAACGGTCTAGACACTGTGCGCGCCACAGAGATCCTGACAGACAGAGAGACTTTCAGCTTTATTATTAGTAAAGAAGTATTTGAACAAAGCGTGCAATAATATATTTGCATGACATTCTACCGCCATGTATCTTGTATTTTATAATTAAATTAAGATCATATACAATAATGATAGATGGAAAATATTGTCGATGGCTTAGAGGGGGAAGGGGGGAGAGGGGTCATTGCACCCATGAACCTCTACTTGTATCCGCCCCTTAAGCATTGCATATAGGAAATAGGGTACCTTTATTTTTCACCAACTACAACTGAGATAATTAAAAAAAGAATAATAAAACTAAGTGAATGCTAGAATTCATGATTCTGAAATTAAAATTATTTCAGTTTTAAAGCAATCAACAAATGTTTAGAGATAAATTTTAATTCTGAAAAAATCCGGAAGAAATTTGTTTACCCAAGAGGTTTAGTTTTGTGTGGCACCATGGCACTTAATTTAGCAATATTACTACAGTAATGGTGTTGTATCGATGTTTAAGACTTTTAAGATTTCAAAGTAATTGTGTCGTATTACTAACATAACGTTAAAAATGAAGCTGGGGTGTGCTCAATTCCAGATCATTCTGTACAAGTAGAATAAGTAACATAATAATGCATAATTGAAGGAGAAGAAAGCAGTAAGAACAAAGTAAAGTAGAAGTAATTTAAAATACTTATCAAAAAATAATGTTGAATGGAATGAATAAAGTCACAATTCTTCACAAAAAACACAACGACTTCGCTTAGAGTTCACAAAAAACTTAGATTTATTACTGGACTGTACGAATAGAATTAACAAGAATTCACACAAAAACCCGTACACAAACTTTAGAAAATATGTTCACTCTTGAAATGAAGAAAAAAACATAACACCACAAAATGAATCAGAGCGCGAATGAAAGTCGAAGTATTTTAACTGCTGCCACTACTACATAGAGAAATTATTCAGATTAAATTAAGAACAAAACAACGGAGGGAAACATTTTAGCTTTACTCAAAAGAAATTTTCGCAGATTTTACGCAAATTATGTTCACATAAAAAAGTAAAAATATACAAAACGTGAAATGGAACAACGCCATTTTCGTGTCTCTTCTTTTTGTTTGTTCTCGTTCTATCCGTTTTAAGCATATTAAATAATTCTGCAAACGAGAGGAATAAATTATTATGAGTATGAAATAAAATATGCAGCACGCATAAAATATTCGCAGTTCTAGGTCTTGAATACGCCACTTTCTGGTGATTAAAGAAATTACTTTAAGAGCTAAAACATTTCAGTTTTGAGCGGACAAGGTAGTTGTCTTATTAGACAGGATATATCCTATACCCAAGTGACTCGGTCTTGGTCTTGCCTCTTTCAGTCGCCATTAGTCAGAGATTGCAGAACCTATTATGGGAGAGTCAGTCAGAAAGTTAGTTGCACTGTTCAAGAAAACAAAAATAGGATTTAAATTTTAGAATAACTTTAATGTTATCTTAAAGTTCCATTCGAAATCTGCTTTTTAACGCAATGACATCCGTTATTTAATCATTCGTTGAGGCATGGTACACGTTTTTCGATGCCTTCTGCAAAGAAATCCCGTCCAATGTTCAATAACCATTGTTGGGTTGCAGCTTTCACTTCGGCATCAGAATGGTATCGTTGCTTTGAAAGTTCTTGTTTTATGGGACCAAAAAACACGGAAGTATGGAAGTTAGGAGGTGAAAGGTTTAGGCGGCTAGGGAGGTTGATCCCACACTTTCCACCTAAACTTGGTCTTTCCTCGAGCTCAGCGTCGTCAATATCTGTACATCAATCCTCAAACATGTTGCACCATTTCACGATAGCTTAACGTGATATTGCATTTTCACCATACACTTCATGCTACTGCCCATAAATTTCAGTGCACTTGCATTTTTTCGCCCACAAAAGTGAATCACTGGACGCATTTCCAATTTTTACGCTACTTGCAGCTGTCGAGACATCTTTGCGACTGATTATCAGAAAAACTAAACAAGCCTTGGAGAAGCCGCTTCTTCACACGATAAAAGTACATGTCTAAAGGGTAGTCACACAGTTTTATCAAATTTGTCTCAGGCGAAACATATTTACGAAGTAGTGCAACTAACTTTCTGACTGACCTAAGTAGTTTATTTGAGTTGCGAATAGACTTTAAATGCAAAATAAAAGATGTGTATTTGTTGATTGAAAAGAATAAACCACGTGAATGAAGTACACATTGTCAAGAAAATTCAGCAACAAAATTGTGCAGCATTTTCTTGTCGCTGAAACATGAATATATAAATCTAACCAATGAATTGTTTAGCAAAATCGAGCATGAAATACTTTCAGTACTCAATCAACTGATTGTTCAGTTAGAAAAATTAACTACCGATTAAAACATTTAAAAAATATTTTTACTAGAATGGCCAAAGATCCGACTTAAAAATAATGGAAAAATTTTGAAAAACGCAATGTTCAGTAAATAATCGATTAAAAAATAGCATAAATAAGTCATAAAACTGATTATAAACGGTCAACACTAAACAAAGTTAGCAAAGTTATTACAAATGTAAAAATACTGTAAATAAATTTTGTGATTATTGGTTGACATTAGTAATTACAATACGAGACCAAAAATGTATTTTTAAGCGATATTTTTTAAAACACGACACCGGAATACAGGTATTGATACCGGTATTAGAAATTTCTCAAAAATATGATCATCAGCATATTTTTTTGTTGCCATATTTCATAGTTTTGTGAAAAAAGTGCATTATGTATGAAAATTTATCGTGAACTTGCAAGAAATGAGGGAACAAATGTAATGTAAAAATCATCAGTAGTAATATACATAATGCATCTATCGAAGTGTCTCTAAAACGTTAATTTTAGTAAACATATTTGATGCAGATGAAAACATTCTGCCTGAATTCACCCAGGTCGGTGGTACTGTTGTTAATAATGCGCGATACACCTCCTCTAATTATCTCAGTCTTTCATTTCCAAATAATTCGGTCTGTTGTGCGTTGAATTTGGATACATCTTTTTTGTGTGCATGTGTTTCGTTTGTATTGTCAGTAATTTGTTTTTATAATATTATTAATCATGGTTAGTTGTAATTGATTTTCAAGCGACAATTCTCTTTCAATATTAACATTGTCTTCCACGATTTCTCTCGATCAGGATAGGTTTGTGTTTGTTCTTTATTAACCCTATGGTTTGAAATTTCGGAGGAACTTAACTAAATTTGATCTTTTTTTAGATTCTTTCATTCTTTTTCATTCTCTTTTCTAATTTCTTTACAATTACGTAAATAAACGAGCTGATGTGTGCATCACATGACTTCCTTTTACTCCAATTTAATGTCATTTTCTCATTATTGGCAGTTTTAATGTGATTCATTAGCTTACTCTCTAAATATCACCAACAATGGCCAGATTAAAGCCAGATAAAAAAAAAATCGCCAAATTTGTCACCAAGTTGGCGGCAAAACTTGGCGACAAAAAGACTGGCGATATATCGCCAATTGTCTATCAAATTGTAACACCACTTGAGCTTACATCGAAATTATCAATTGTTTCTCCCCCAAAAGGGGCAAAAGACCCCTTTAGAAATCTCTGAATGCAACCAAAAGAGGAGGTGCACAACTAATACCCCACTAGGAGTCTACGTACCAAATTTCAACTTTCTAGGACATTCCGTTCTTGAGTTATGCGACATACGTACGCACATACATACGTACATATAGACGTCACGAGAAAACTCCTCGTAATTAACTGGGGAATCGTCAAAATGGTTACTTTCGCGTGTTTATACTTTCTTAGGCACTTATCCACGTGTGGTCGAGTCGAAAAAAAAACTCAACATTCATTAGGGGGTGAGCAAAATATAAATTAAGGTCGATTTTTGAGTGAAATTTTTTTCGCGAATACAATAATTCCTTTTTTGTAAAAGGAAGTAAAAATTCTGAAAATACGTTACAGTTGATTATGCAGTTTTTCAAAACTAAATATTATTTCACCAAGCGTGAAGATAATTAGCGAAGCAACTGATGGCTGAAATAAATTATTCATGGTACAAATATATTCGTAATTACAATTAAAATACTTTCCCAAAAGAGAGGGGGGGGGGGCAAGTGAGTGATGAAGGAAATGAGAAAAATGGGAACACGTTGGACACATAAACTTACAAAAACAATAAATGCAATTCACCATCTGGTGATGAAAATGTCATTTTGTAATCTTAAACAGATTGATTTTAATCAGTCCCATCGAAAATTAAATTTGCATGAAAAATAAAAGTAGATATTTGACAAGTTATATTGAAAACTCTCCAGTTAAATATTATTTATTATTTTCAGCTAATACCGGTGTTTTATCTCAGCAAATAGTGAAAATGAAATTGCAAAACAAATGAAAATACCAGTACTCGGTATTCCGGTATATCGGTATTGCAACCACTGGTTGGTATGTACGTACCTATTCGTTCTGTTTCATTCATTTTTTTACATACAACGTGTCCCTGTTTAGCCTACATGACCTTTTTTTCAGGTCGAGTATGCACCTAGTGTACATCTAGGAATGTACTTCAACCGTTAGTTCTGGTTGCATACTTTTCGCTGTAAAGATGTTCAGAATAAGGTGAAGAATTACGGCACTGAAAGTTTGAAGCAAAAATGAAATTTGGTACAAAAAATGCGATCTAACTTTTTATCTGCCCCCTATGTTCTCATTATTATTTTTATGGAAATAATCGATTGAAAAATAATACCAACGCAAAAAATTGCAACATTTGCTTCCAAATATCAAGGAGATAAGCCACGGAGTAGGAAGTGTTCTGAAGATGAATACAATTGAAACATATCCTTTCAGAAGAATGAAATAATGAAATGTTGTCGAAGTAAAAAAAAATAATTTTTTTCTTAACTGTTAGAAAAATAAATGCAAATGTTATGCTGCAATATTTAGAAACACTCTTAAGTTTGGGCAAACCTAACTTGGTAATATCGTAATGCTTTGATTAGGATCTGCATACCTTCACAATGCTGCCTGGTTAGGTTTGTTCCAACTATAAAAATGCGCTTATAATTTGAAAAACCACTCTCCATGCACGCATATAATTTTAAACCCATGTTAGCAGCTATATTTCCCCTTTAAAGATATACGTAATTGATATAAAGTGTCACAAAAAGCTGTTTCATTTTTTGGTGAATATTCGTCATACCAGTGCAAATTTTTTTGAGTTTGTCCTAGGTTTCTTTTTATGGGAATTTTTTTTATAAACTTAGTTACGAGGACTTAGAGCCGCACAAAAAGTTATATTTGTATTTTTTTTCCAAATTTTCTTTTTTACTTCAAATGTCATTTTCTGAACACTGCATTATATTTTCACCATTTTTGCAAAAGGTAGCTACTACTAACTGGCGAAAGTTGAGTTCTTGCAGGTTAAGCGAGGGCAAGCTGCGTATTGAAGTACGGTCGAACCAATTAACCATTACTTTTATGAGTTTGTGAAAAATTAAATATCACAGCTAAAACATCCGTTAGAATTTTAGTTCATTGTTTTGGTATTCATTGACGATCTTAATTTTTAAAAATGAATTTAATGGAATAAATATCAGCAACGCAACACTTGCCAACGTATTCGCAACTCCAGAGCTCGAATAGGCTACCTTGCGGTGATTAATAACACTGCCGAAAAAGGTAAAACATTCCATTCCACGTGTTTTCTTTGGGGTAAATTACAGGCTTCAGAGAGTTTGTGGTGTAATATAATTTGAGGAGAATAGAAAAAAAAACTTCCCACTAACACGGTAAAAAATTACTGTCATTCACTAAGCGTCAAAGCAAGTTATAAGTTACGGCATTTGTTTGTTTTACCTTTTTCATCCGCCATTAGACAGTGGCTGCAGCTCCCCCTATAGTATATTGGAGTTGCGAATAGGTAAAACTTCAGAGCTGTGTCTAATACTTGATGCTAATATATTAAGATAGTTTCTTTAACGAAATATTAACAATAATAAAAAAAATGTTCAATTCAAGAGATTGCTCGTGTCTTCCAATAATAAATGTCATTACAAATAGCAAAATAAGTTAAGAGAATAAATTTCACACAATAGAATGAATGGGTGTCTTTATCTTTTCTTTTAAATCGTATCTCGGCATGCTAACTATATTCATGATTTGAAATTCTTTAAAATTGCAATTCAAATGCCCCAAAGCGGATATTACAAAACACAATTTCCTTTTTGGCATTTGTTTAAATACTCCGCTCGGCGAAAATTATCAGGGGAACGATGCGTACGGTGTATGTAGATACAAATAAAGGAGCTATTTTTCTTTTTACTCAGAACAGTAAAGAACTGAAGGAAGGACGTTAAAAAATAAAACTTTCATTTCCTTTAAGTTTCTTTCAGAAGTAAAAACATTCCATTGTTTCTATTCATGATTTTGGCTGTTTTTTCTAACTCTGCATGAATTTTGATGTGCTTTTAAAATTTATGTGCACTTATATTGCATTAACACTTTCGGGTGCCCGTTTCTTTAAATGTAATCTCAAAGATCGTAAAGTTACTGGCTGTTAAGAAAAGAACCTTTTTTGTTTTTATTTTCAGTTGAAAAGCTTTTTATTTTCGGTTCCCACAAAAATACACTTAAATATTATGCTTAAAGAACTAGTCTACGTCCTTGCTTAGGAAAATTAGTTTTTTAATGTACGTTTGAGTACGAAACAATAGTAACAAACTAATGAATCACAATTACATTTTTTTATATTGAAGTTAAGCCTCCTTTAGCGCAATAAAGGTGAACTTTCAACAGAAAAGGAAAGCAATAAAATGGAAAGAACGTGAAGAATTGGCGTCAATTGAGGAAAAAATTGGCCCAAACTATGAGCTGCCGATTCCAGCGTCAGTTTTTCGGTATTTGGCGAGAATCCAAATGAGCTTCATATTAAATTATTGTCGGGATTTCCACTTACAATCATTAAAAAATTATTTTCCGCATCTTTTCACAGCGGTGCATACACTTAATAAAAAAATATTTATCAAAATAACAATAAGAAATATTTATGTTAGCATTACAGTTCACAAAAATAAAAAATTTGATTTTGTTAATTTTTACATTCTTTGCAACTGTTGCTTGAAAATTTGTCTAGTTCTTATCATGATAGTTATTTCATGAACTAATGCATTTCCCACTTTAACGGTAATATATACAAAAAAAAAAAAAAAAAAAAAAACCCTAGAAATTATTTTGAAACTAAGAAGTCATCCGTCAAGGTATGACGGATGAAAATTGTTTCTCTTCTACATTTCAACGAAGCAATAGCCTGTTTGGTGATATTTTGATGGTTGAAATTGTAACTCTAACTCCAGTGGATTAACCCTAAACTCCAGTAGATAGCGTTCACTGTTAAATTTTTTTTTAGTTTCTTCATTCTCCTAAAATGACAGTCTTAGCAGCAAAACAGTTAAGTTACCGGATGGAGTTCCGCTTTCTCACAATAAAGCCTTTCCCTGCATGTTCAACTTTACCAAAACACATTTTCAAATTATCATGCCGTGGCGCGAGTTTCATTGTTGAAACAAATTGATCGTATTAGTGAATAAATTACGGGAATGAAACATTCTAACCGAGATGTTTTGACTAAAACCAGCTTTTCCAAATGGAACTATTCGCTAAAAAGAAATGGGGGTGGCAGATAGACCCCCCCCTTCTATCTCCAAATATTTTTTGAATTTTTTACAGGTTTTAATTCTTTTTCAACTATTTTATTTATTTTTAACTTTGTTTTCTTGTTTTTAGTGGTATTTTATATTTCAGCATTTTTAGCACTAAGTTACTTTTGCTTTCTTCTTCATTAAAAAAAGAGAGATAGAGAGAGAGAAAGTGGGTTACAATGGGAATGATTGCTTTGATAATGATGCAATAATATAACGATTTTACCATTTTAATTAACTTCTGAAATAGGGTGCATTATCACGTAACGCAATGTAAACAAAAATTAATCTAAAAAGAAGATTTTCTGAGCCAAACAAGCAGCTCAAATATCCTAAGATTCATGAATAATAACTTATGGATAATGTTCCAGCTTTGTGCTGAAGAAGGGATTTCTCATCTAATTAAAAATAATCTTTGATCCAGAAATATTAAGCTGTAATTAATCACTCAAGAAGCCAACCAAGCATTCAACTTCTCTCATGGAGACGAATATGATGTCTCTTTGAAGGTAATTTAAGTCTTATCTAATGCTCGTCACTTGCTTTTCAAGTTATATGATTCTTAGATAGAAACTTTTGTAGCTGTAAGCAAAGTAGGATAAACTGCATCTCAAACTTTCATTTGGCCTATTAAGCTAAATGCAATAAACAATTTTCATTTAGCAATGACGAATTGTTATTTATCCTCACTTGACAATTTTTGAAGTTGCTTTGATTTTTCAGATTATTATGACGACAAGTATAAGTCTAGCTCGCTGTTTCTAATATTTATTTAGAGAGACGAATTTTCGTCATTATAGCTGCAAATCGTCTTGTAACTGTGCAATTTTACATTAAAATGAGATTCTTTTTTGGTGTAAATAACGTTTTTTTAAAAGAAAAAACACTTACATAAATGAACTTAAATAGCAAAACTTCATCTAAATACAACATTTCCAGATTGCTAATTCCCATCAGTTAAGGTTTATGAAAAACAAAAATACTATAATGGTGTACGCTGTAAATATGATCTTTATGATAAGCGTGCGATTACAAATTGGCCATAACATCTATATTTTCGTTACCACATCCAATTCACCATTTCTTTATTTCATGGATATGCCTCGTATTACCACCTAATCTAGAAAATCACTAGTCATTGTATGACAGGTGTGAGTTTCTTCTCCATTTCCATTTCATTCCATTTGTAGAAATGGGAAACTCAACGGGTAGGGTCCTATTGCAATTTGTGACTGCGAAAAACAAAATTTGAACTCAAGACGTAAAAGTTCAAATAAATGCAAGGGGCTATGTGCTAGATGCTTTCCCTCTAGTTCTTTCTTTTTGAATTTTAGTGCAAGTTGTAATAGACTATAGACATCAAAATAGAAAAACTGATTAAGAGCAATTAAAATTTAATTAACGTATCAGTTGTTGCACATTGACCTCACAAAGACTTTAAATACGTTAGAAGTTTGATCATTGTTTCAATGCATGAAGTATGTGTTATACTCGTATAAAGAACATGGGCTTGACTGTTACAGAAGGCAATTAAATTTTATAGGTTTCCAGAAAAAATATTTAAGTATTTTTTTTTTTTTTGAGAATCAGCAATGAACATAAGGCTTTTCCCAGAAAATTTGGCACATATATTGATGGTTAACAAAAAAGTAAATTTGCAGATAATAAGACAACTGCTTTTTGCATTATTAAGATTATATACTTTATGAGCAAAAAAAAAAAAAAAAAAAAAAAGACATAATGATTTTAAACTTTTTCGTGAAAATATTTGCACTTTTTGCTTGATGGTGCACATTAATTGTTGCCCAGTTCTTTTAAACCTTTATTGCTCTCTTTCAACCATAATTTCCTGAAAAATGAGCAATATATTTTAAAACTTTTTTTTCTGAATGTAAATGTTTCTTTAAAATGCATACCTTTTTAAAAAAATCAAACAGAACTTATGTCCCAGGTCGCACAAAGTGTCACACTTTACCTTACCCCTCTCTTTGTCACATGTCACACTTTTTTATAAACATTTTTTAGCAAAAATGCGTGGTGTCACACTTCTTTTTATCCTCTTCCCCTCCCTGTCACAAAATCACAATTTCATGAACTCCCCCTCAAAACGTGACATCATTTATAGACAGCCCCTTACTATATTAAATTTATTTCTTTGACTTACCACGTGTCTTTTAGCAATACGTAGTAAATACTTTATGCGTCTTCAAAGACGAAGCGACGCATTAAACATTTTCTTGAAGAAAATATTTTACAGAAAAATGTATCGTTCTTATAAGACTAAAAGGTTGAAATCCTGAGAGCTTTATGGTAAGCAAAACTAAATCTTAGCATTTATATAGTTTCTTTATGCATTGGCAAAATTGTTTACTCGAAGTGCAGATACGATTTTGTTCTTTTGATAAATTTCTTACGAGATGTATTACGGTTTTTCGTATTAATACTTTCAAATGCTGAAACGCATGTGTTGTCTATTTATTTTTCAGTAAGACAACGGATTATACTCCTCCAATGATAAAAACAATTCCAAGAGCTATTTTAAAACGTTTTGGCATTCAAAAAGCACTATGGCCATTTTCCAAACTTAAACGGCAGCATTTAATGTGGATTAAACGCGAGAGACATTTAAGCTAGAAAATATTTTCGTATTCACTAAGCTTTATCGACATTTTTCAAACTTAAACAGACGAATTTAATGTGAATTAAACGTGAGATACAGTCAAGCGAAAAAAATGTTATGGTTTTCACTAAACTTTACGGACATTTTTCAAGTTTAAGAAAGTACATTTAAAATGGACTTGCGAAACGTGAGAGAAATGTAATCTTAACGTTAGAAAAATAAGGGCAATCCAATTTTACGATAACTTTACTGTAATAGTATTTATTGAAGTCTCCTCGGTGCTCTCCTACGAAGGAAAGGGGTCTGTTTAAGGAGCAATTTGTCTGTAATAGTCTTTTGAAGATAATATGGAAAGAACGACACTTATGAAAAATATTTTTTTTCTATTTAAAGAAAATCAGTTTTCAGAATACCTTAAAAATACTCAATAAAGTACAAACGTTTTAGTTTTGCTTTAAGGGATTTATTAAAATAAAGTGTAACGGAAATATTAATTCCACATGTTTTCTTTTTCCACTTCAAAAATATGTTGAATTTTACAAGGAAAGAGTAATAATATTTCTCTTTTCAAAAATATTATTACAATGAGGTATTAACAGCGATATTACAGTGTTAGTATTCAATTCAAGGACTTCTGCGATCAACATTTTTTTTTCGTTGCTAAAGTTAAAAAATAAATAAATAAATAAATAAATAATTTGAATTCTGACATTTTGAATTCAAATTATGTTTTTCGAAATCACGAGTGTGTATATGCAGTCGGTGTGTGTGTGTGTGTGTGTGTGTGTGTGTGTGTGTAGGCGTGTGTTTGTGTCTGTGTACCGGCATGAGTGTGTGTGTGGGTGTATATAGATGTGTTTGTGTGGGTATGTGTGTGTGTAGGTGTATGTTTCCATGCGTGTGTGTGTAGGACACGGATGCAACCTGGAGACGGTTTTCGCTAGAGGAGCAGCATCGGGAGGAGCCGGTCAACGGGGGGGGGGGGGGGTGCTGCAGTGGGAGGCGGGGGAAAATAAAATCATAGGAATTCAAAACAGTCAAATGAGAACAATAAGCAATGTGATTGCTCAAAAAAAGACTTTAGTTATAGTTTACTTCCGACCGCTTTGCCTGGTGGTCAGAGTGGTCTGACTGCAATGAGAGGTCTTGGGTTCGGATCCCGGTTCGGGCATGAGTGCAATTTCCCTCTTTTGTCCGTGTCCTTTCTTTGCGTGCATGTGCTGCGACTATTTTCCATACCCTATAAACTGGCATGTGTGTACCTGTGGAAGTCGGATTTCACACCAAATTACGGTACAGTTGGAAAAGTGAAGAAGCGCACCCCTCAAATTACCAGCCTAGTTGTCACAAGACAACTACAACAGTTGAAGTTTCCTATAGTTTTTAAAATTATGTATGATTTAAAGGAATAATGGCTGCTGCATTATTTACGTTGTCTTTATTACAACGATGGCACTGTGTTTGGATTACAAAATGGTATGTTCTATTTGCCACTTTATGTAAAAATCAATTATCTTCAAGCGAAAAATAATGAGACCAGACATTTCTTCGCATACTGTCGTTTAAATTGTGAAACTGGCATTATTACCGACAAAATCATTGTTTTACTATTCGCACTGCTCCAAGCTAAGTGAGCCAAATAAAGCCAATCTAAGGTTTTTTACAAGTATCTCGCTTATTTATGACTCAAATGGCACCAACCATTGCACATTCATCACATGACTCACATAAATTAAGGAAGAAAAATAAATAAATAAATTATACCAGCCATAAGCATTTAGCCTCTGGCATTAATTTAATTTTTGATTTCCTGTACTGTCTGACCATCGATTATATAGAAAGACTTATTTCCGGTTTTCAAGCGGAAATGGACGCGTCTATTGCCTTTCAGGGATAGTAATTTTTCTGATACAAATGTGCGCGTTCGCCTCTGTTTATTTCGACTGAGTTTTTTAAAAATGACAATTTATTCACTTCAACAATATTTAAATCAAAACTATATTTGATCTCTATTCTCACTAAAAAAGTATTTGATTTATTTTGTTTACAACATAATTTTGAGTTTCTAATTTCGCTTTTGAATTTCCGGACGAAATGAAAACATTTAATTTTATTTTTATTGTTTCCATAGAAACTCATTTTGTTTCCCCTCATTTTCCCTTCAATGAAGAAAGAAAATAAATAAGGTCCTAGTAAAATTATGAAACGCGTGCATCCCATCCCTATTTTTCCTTTTCCCCTGCTAGATCGTCTTAACTTGACAGATTACCAAATTAAATACAATCCGTGGTCAAACAGTGTTCAAGTTATGTGTTCCGCAATAACGAACTGCAGTAGAACCCTACTCGTTAGGATTTTTGTTTCTACAACTGGCCTCTATCGCAATAATTGCGAAAATATAATTTGAATTCAAGACTCCAAAATTTAAATTAATGCCAGAGGCTGGATGCTAGATGTTGTGTGCTGGATGGTGGATGTTGTGTATTGGATGGGTGGATGTTTTGTGTTAGATAGTGGAATTTTTGTGTTGGATGGTGGATGTTTTGTGCTGCTTAGTGGATGTTTTGTGCTGCTTAGTGGATGTTGTGTGCTGGAAGGTGGATGTTGTGAGTTGTGCTGGATGGTGGATGTTGTGTGCTGTGCTGGATGGTGGATGTTGTGTGCTGTGCTGGATGGTGGATGTTGTGTGTTGTGCTGGATGGTGGATGTTGTGTGTTGTGCTGGATGGTGGATGTTGTGTGTTGTGCTGGATGGTGGATATTGTGTGCTGTGCTGTACTGGATGGTGGATGTTGTGTGCTGTGCTGGATGGTGGATGTTGTGTGCTGTGCTGGATGGTGGATGTTGTGTGCTGTGCTGGATGGTGGATGTTGTGTGTTGTGCTGGATGGTGGATGTTGTGTGCTGTGCTGGATGGTGGATGTTCTGTGCTGTGCTGGATGGTGGATGTTGTGTGTTGTGCTGGATGGTGGATGTTGTGTGCTGTGCTGGATGGTGGATGTTGTGTGCTGTGCTGGATGGTGGATGTGTGCTGTGCTGGATGGTGGATGTTGTGTGCTGTGCTGTGCTGGATGGTGGATGTTGTGTGCTGTGCTGTGCTGGATGGTGGATGTTGTGTGCTGTGCTGTGTTGGATGGTGGATGTTGTGTGCTGTGCTGTGCTGGATGGTGGATGTTGTGTGCTGTGCTGTGCTGGATGGTGGATGTTGTGTGCTGTGCTGTGCTGGATGGTGGATGTTGTGTGCTGTGCTGTGCTGGATGGTGGATGTTGTGTGCTGTGCTGTGCTGGATGGTGGATGTTGTGTGTTGTGCTGGATGGTGGATGTTGTGTGCTGTGCTGGATGGTGGATGTTGTGTGCTGTGCTGGATGGTGGATGTGTGCTGTGCTGGATGGTGGATGTTGTGTGCTGTGCTGTGCTGGATGGTGGATGTTGTGTGCTGTGCTGTGTTGGATGGTGGATGTTGTGTGCTGTGCTGTGCTGGATGGTGGATGTTGTGTGCTGTGCTGTGCTGGATGGTGGATGTTGTGTGCTGTGCTGTGCTGGATGGTGGATGTTGTGTGTTGTGCTGGATGGTGGATGTTGTGTGCTGTGCTGGATGGTGGATGTTGTGTGCTGTGTTGGATGGTGGATGTTGTGTGCTGTGCTGGATGGTGGATGTTGTGCGCTGGATGCTGTTTTTGTCGAAAGCGTATGGTGTAAAGTAGAGAGGGTCGGGTATAAATAGAGTCAATTTCAGGACACATGAGCACCACCACACAAGAAGTGCACCAGCGCACAGAGGCCAGTGGATCTCCGAACGGTCAAATTCGAAAACCACCGAAGTAACCGTAAACGTCAAATTCAATGAAATGAGGAAAACAAATCGTGATTACTTAATAATTCCGAAATTTTAAAATATAAATTTTATTTCAACAATTTAAGCATATAAAGATGATTTGAACTTATTAGGAACAAGGGATCCTAACAGAACCAGCTCTGACAAAACGTCAAAGTACTCTTAAAATAAAAAAAAGAGAATTTTTTTTCGTCGATATAAAAACACATTCAACCACCTTTGATAAACTCAAAACCATTAGCCAAAATTCCATATTTATTTGAATGGAATGAAGAAAAAATAATAATCACATTCGGGACAGCGATTAGTTGTTATTTTTTGTTTTTTGGACACTCTTGCCCAAAGAGTGGTGTCCATATCTGCAGCATATATAGCACAGAAACATACAGGGTGTTCCGTTTTAACCTACAAAACCTCTATTTTCGCAACCGTTAGTCCTTGATGTATACTTCCAATTGCAAAAATGTTCAAAATCAGATGCAGAGTTGAGGTAGTGAAAGTTTGAAGCAAAACAAAATTGAATTATACGGGCCTTAGGTCCCCTAACTTATATTTAGAGAAATAATGTCCATTGAAATTTATTACTGACACAAAAAGCTTGATATTTGTGCGAACAAAACTCAAGGAGATATTCCATTTCAAAGTTTTAAGGGACCATACAGAAGATGAGATTGGAACTCATCGCCCTTTCGGAAGAATGACAGGTCGTCAAAGTAAGAAAAACAAGGTATTCATATTTTTCATCGCTATTAAAAAATAAATGCAAATGATATGCCGTGATACGCACAAACACCCTACAAATCCTCGTACAATTTAAAAAACCACACTCTATGCACACATATAATTTTAAAAACTTGTTAACCGCTATATTTTCCCCCAAAAGGTGTTATTGACGGCGAGTGAAAAGTGGTTTGAGTAAAAAAACGCTGCGTTTGATATCTCGGTGAATATTGATCGAACTAATATCAAACGTTTTGTGCTGGAATTGTTTTTCAGTGGAGATTATTTCTCTAAAGTTAGGGGACTGGGGCCCGTATAAAAAGTTAAATTTTGCATTTTTTGACTCATTTTTATTTTTGCTTCAAACTTTCAATATCTTAACTCTGTAATTGATTTTGAACATTTTAGCAATTGGAAGTATCATCTAAGACTAACAGTTGCGAAAATAAAGGTCTTGCAATATAAAACGGAATACCCTATACAATTCATTTCATTCTTCGATATCTTAACAAGGACATCAAATTCCTAGTAAAGCCAATCATGGCCTTATTGGGCCACAATCTGTTTTTATATGGATCATATCTTATCACAGGAAAAAATATCTGAACACAGCGACTTCTTTTTTGAATTCTCCAACTACATAAATTAGGCTTTCCAGAATAATTAAGCCTTTTTTTTAAATAGTGAACTGCAGTGATGAAACAAATACTACCAAGAAAAACAATTTACTGTGAAATGAGCGAAGACTCTTTTGCAACAACTGTTGATATTTTTTTGCCTGATAGCAAACTGCTTGTAGATAATACTTTATCATCAGTTATGCTTTCTGATATCGATAAAATTGCGTTTTAAGGAACTTTTGCTATCCTGCATAAAAAAAAGTGTTGGCTTTATTGGTCTACACGACCTTATTAGCACACCCACCTTACAATAGAAACTTAAGAAATTCCAACATTTGTTATTTGTATGCGAATGAATATATTAATCATCTATCTTTAAATATATCATCAAATTACAAAATAATAACAATAAAACTAAAACTAAAAATAATTAATCAAATGAAATTAAAAAGAAAAAGTAGAACCGAAGTTTTAAATGTCAATTGAAGGAACAGATATCTTTGTGACGTATTTGCTAAAGACACTATTCACAAAAGCTTATACGTATTTACAAACGATCACTCTTTCTAAGAAGTAGCATTTGTGTTTGTTCAATTTGAAAGAACAAAAAAGGTACGGACTCCATAGATTCAACCTTAACTTTCAATTCATAGTGGATTTCCGTGTCAATATTTCTTTTCCTAGATTTACGATATATATATAGTTTACGGCACAAGTATATCAAACAAACATTTCTTTAAGATCATCAATTTTTCGTTGCCAATCCTGAACAACTAAGCAAACACCAGAAAATAGTTTTTACCCCACTCTAAGTAAATAACGTAAAGGAGTAAACGGCCGAAAGTATAAGTAAACATCAAATGTTTAATTTCAATTATTTTTTTTAACCCGAAAGCAATGAGGCATTTTCATTATTATGTTAGTTACCTTCAAAAGAGGCTGTTTTATTTCAACTTTGAGCTTTTCTCGACGTTATCACAGCAGTAGTTTAACATACAGTGTCGTTAATTTGATTTTTCTGATATGAGTAGACCTTAGGGGCTCGCCAAGGATGTCACGCTTTGACGAGGGAGGGGGGGGGGGAGGGTTCCTGAAATTGTAACAGTTTGTAATATGGAGAGGGAGGGGGTAATAGAAGGTGTGTCATCACACATTTTAAGAATTTGCTTGCGGAAACTAGCGTGACATGTGACAAGGAAGGAAGTAAGGGGAAAGGTGATGCATGACTTTGTAACAAAAGTGGCCTTAGGAGTCAAAGATGTTGAAAAAAGTTTGGCATAATTTATATGGACAGCCCTTACTGGAACTGGAGATTCAAGTGATCTTTTCTAAGTTTTGATATTTAGAAAATTTCAATTTATCCTTTGAAGGGAGTGAAGTAGAATGCTAGGTTGGATACTTTACTTCAAATTAAAAATACAGTTGAACTCTCAATACGACTTCGGTTAATACGAAATCACGGCTAAAACGAACTCTTTATCAAGTAAGTTTGGTGTACTATTTAATTACATTAAAAATGTCACGGAAATTACATAGATCAAAATGAAAGTTTCGGTTAAGACGAATAAATCTTCTGACTTCTTCCTGGAAAAAAAATCCCGATTTAGTGCTTCTATTTTCTTTTTCAGCAATTTTGTTTCACTTTTGAAAGCTCTCCATGTGTTCCTTAACCCGCTGAGTAACTTCCAACTTTTTTCTTTTAGTCATCAAGTAGTGACAGATATTCTACCGTTTCGGGTGGCACTGAAAATTCAAAGTGAAAGTGAAATTGCTGTCAACGCAGGCATTATCCCCCAATTGAGACAGTGAGAACCAAAGGGATGCAAGTGGACTATTTTAAATTTCGAGTAAAACGCGTTTACAGATCAGATCCTAGGTAGGCTTTCATTGAAATTGTTTTCTAAATCTTGCTGTACAGCAGCACCTACCAGGGTTACTAGTACCATCTCTTGCCCCAAGACAGAGGAGAGGTTCACCTACTATTTGTACTGGTTATCTCCAAATTTTTAATTTTGCCACTTGCATCCCTTTGCTTCTCACTACCTCAGCTGTTCTTTATATCAACTACTTCTTCTTAACCTTGAACACCCCCCCCCCAAGTTCATACTTGTTAGCTCTCCAGGGGTGGAAAATATTCTCGGATGCATTCAGCTATTGTGGGGAGCCAAGGCCTCTTCTTTTCTGAAAGAGTTAATGTTCATTACACCTTAACCTTTGGACAGGTGAGTCTACTTGGGGAGACCAGAGAAGATAGACGGTTTTATCCCTAAGTCAGGACCATCTATCTTTTTATTTGGGTATTAGTGGTACCCGCACGGCTTTGCCCGTAGTTTAAAATTAAAAGCTCATTCGGTTCGCCTGTATATTTACAAATAATGGATGACAAATTTCTCGCCAACTGGCTATGTTCATTCGCTCTCCCATTCCACGTCATGATAATTTCGTCATTTACTCGTCCATTTTATGATAATTTTGCTTCAGAAAATGTTCTTAAAATTGAAATAGAAAAAGAACAAAATCGAATTTTTTGAAAAATCGCATCGAGGTGCACACCCCCATGCTACAAACTAACTTTGCCAAATTTCATGAAAATCGGCCGAACTAGGCGCTTGTCACAGAGATCCAGACATCCTACAGACATCCTCCAGACAGAGAGACTTTGAGCTTTATTATTAGTAAAGATAAAGATTACCACATGTCCCCCCGTTATCACCTTCCTTCAAATTAATTCTTCAGTCATCGTTAAAAACATTTTACTCAATAAAAATTAATGTCCCACGTTTTCCGACCCTTCTACGTAGTCTCTCCTAAACACCGATAAAACACGTTATTTCATGCTGTAAATAAGCTTAGATTTTTCTGGTTCGTGCAAGAAAAAATTCCGTAGTATCTATCCTGCCTGGCAGTCCGACGTTTCTTATAAACTGAATGTTCCTTTATTTGGTAGCCCAAAAAAAGATACATTTTTCTTTTTAGTTTTTTTGGTTTTTACGCAGTTGGGGTTTTTTGTTTTTATTTAATAGTTTTTCATTTGACACTTTTTAATTTTCATTGACTTAGTTATTACGATTATGATACGGTACATTTCGCAATCTTGTCATTTCATTGAGAGAAATTGTTTGTATCGTGAGGTCTGTTAAGTACCTTGCGGTGGTATAAACTACTCATAATTAGTCCCTCTAGGGACCTAACTCCGCTTAAAGCTATATGTGCTTGGCCTTCGGCAAAAATGCGCGAACTTAAGTCAACCACAGCACAGCTATATAAACAGCCTGTATAACTCATGATGACCCGAAATCGGAAACGTCCCCCCCCCCGGCCGGTCAAATCTCTCGCAAAACTAAAAAAGCTTATCGAGAAAGTACACGTCGCGAAACTCAGTCCCTTGAATCAAGGCAAAAACAAATGCAACATGTTAGAGATGAAAATCGAATTAGTAGACTTTCTTTCTCTTGGAGTTTAATGCACGAGTTTATTTTGATGAGGACTACAATCTGAGTGTCTTGTCTTCGTTACGCATAATATACTTTTTATTACAGTACAGAACACAAATAAAGAACACATGAAAGAATTCACATGAGAAAGAGGGAAAGTACATCCGGAGCGAGGGTGTCTTGACCCACCGCCTCAAGTAGGAGAAGCAATCGCTTAGACCACTCGGCCACTAAGATCCCATTTAGTAGACTTAGTAAACAAAAAAATTCAGCGAAAACTACCTGCATTTGTCCCAGGCAGTTAGCGTGCAACACAGTGTGCAGCGCCAAACGTGCGCCGATCCCGAACTGCCATATTTTGTCAACTGGTTATTGATATGGTGAATTTTGATTACTGTCATGTGTTTAGTGACACTCCCAAGGTTAAGATAAATCGATCGACGTAAGAATTACCAGAATTGACCAAGGCGTTTAGCCCCTAGAACGCCACATAGAAACGAACATACATACATAGACTGATAAACACATTACCTTCCTTTGCGTCGCGCACGCGCAGTCGGGTAAAAAGGACAGACTAACAGTTCTGTAAAAAGGTAGTCATTGTAAATGAGTTGCAAAGCAATTCTGTTTTAAATGTACATATGCATTTTTTATTTTTCTTCATTTCACTTATTCACGGTTGCTACGAATAACGGTTAATACGAACAAATTCGGGAATTTATGACATTTCGTATAAACCGAATTCAATTGTATATTTGTTTTCAACGATTAAGTGTAGTGGGAGTGATGAAAAATCTAAATTTCTTATTTGCGCCATTTAAGATTAAAAAAAAAAAATGTTAAATTGTTTCCTAAACTTCCTTTTCTTAGTGAATGTGATCTTTTTTTTTTTTTGCTCTTTTATTTCTTACTATAGACACCTGCACGGTCTTGCCCGTAGTAGAAAACTAAAAGGTCTTTTGGTTCGCCTGTATATTTACAAATAATGTATGATGAATTTCTCGCCAATTGGCTTGCCCATGTTACGGTTTCAGGTTATGACAACTTGGTAATTTACTCGTCCATCTTATGATAGTTTTGCTCGGGAAAATGTTCTTAAAATTGGAATAAAAAAAGAACAAAATCAAATTTTCGGAAAACCACTTTGAAGTGCACACCCCCATCCTACAAACTAATTATATGCCGAATTTTATGAAAATCAGCCGAACGGTCTAGGCGCTATGCGCGTCACAGAGATCTGGACAGAGAGAGATCAGGACAGAGAGACTTTCGGCTTTATTATTAGTAAAGATACTTCAAAGGAGTGAATTTAGTTAAAAGAGGAGTATTTAATAACAAATAAAAATAGGAGAAAAATTTAGTATGTTTTCAAGAGTAAAAAAAAAAAAAAATCTAAATGGTGACAGTAAAAAATTAAACTTAAAGAAGCATGAATAATGAAGAAATACAACGCACTCTTCAACAGTGTTTTCCGAAGCAGCCTCTTTTATTTACTGGTCAAGTGTTCAACGGCCCTAAGAATCTCCTATCATTCGAAAACCTTTTTTTAGGGCTTTTTCGAAGCCTGCATCTACAACAGGCACTTAATTTCTCGGCAGCCTAAAACAATAAAATTATCAGCTAAAGGGATCGGATGACAGAAATAATTTGCAGTATGGTGATAATTATTGCCTTTTAAATATTGGAGTAATGTAACCCGAAGCGATTGCCAAAATTAAAGTTACTGCGAAAAATTAGGTATTTAAATAGAAGCAAAATACATATGGAAAATAATCGGTTTTGTCAAATTGATTTTTCAGAACTAATTCAATTTCATTGATTTAGATTCGAAACGAGCCGATACCTTACAAAGAAAGAAAGTATCTCACGGAAGAGCTCAGCTCTAACATTATCTCCATTAGCATCTAACCCTTACAATTACGAAGAACTTTTAAACAAGTAGAGTTGGTATCGCAAAGTGTGAAGACGCTACTTGCTTTTGCAAAAAACACATTTTATGCTACAATGTGAACTACTCTTGAATTTTAATTGGAAAATTTTGAGCTTATATTGTAATAGTTTTAACTTCATGTGGTAGCGAAGAGAAACTATTTTCAGAACATATGAGTAAATATTAAGATAAAAAACATGAAACGTAACAGTAGTATTTTTATTTTTGGAAGATGACGCCTATTCTAATTTCGTTGCATAGTTGTGCCACGAAGAGACGCCGGCTGATCTGTAAGCGGAAACAGATCACTTCATTTTGAGATCGAACGATCAGCGACGCTGGTCCTACCTATAATAAAAGACCTATAATAAAAGGTAGTGGTCCGTGTCCACTTGCAGTCCACCCAACATAACTTCGTAGTACAACTGTTCAAATCTTCATAAGTGTTGTTTATCTTTCATAATAGAATTGCAATTTGGAACATAGTCAAGGATTTAAAGAGTACCTTGAATGAATTGATTAAAGCAGCGCTTACATAGTGGGGGGGCATACGAGAAAATGCCATATTTCGTGATATTGCAAGATAACCTGGCAGAGACGTATTCATTGTGCCCACTCCCGCAACTAGAACTCATCGTCTTGGAAGCTGGGTGTCATTTTTCCCCATGTATTAATTGTATCAGGATTGGTAAAATGTGTTAAAACAAAGAGTTCTGGAGAGGTTGATCTCTAAGTCCCCCTCACTGTACCGTTGACTGTTCTTCATATTTGACAAAAGTATTCAAAAAAAAAAAGACGAACTGCTTCTCCCAATCAACTCTAATTTGAATTCCGAAACTTTGAATTCAAATTATGTTTTTCAACCGACAAGACCCTACTCATTGGAGTTATTGTTTCTAGAAACGGCTCCCCCCTCAAGGATATCCCTCCTCCTGGGTGGTTATGTGTGTATAGTTGAGTGTGTGTAGGTTTACGTGTGTGTGTATGTATGTGTGTAAAGGCGCACGCGTGTGTGAGTGTGTATGTCTATGAGCATGTGTGTGATGGACATGAACGCCACCGCTCAGCAGAAGTAGATTCTGGGGCGCTGGGGGACAGTGCGCAGGACCAGAGGATACAGAGGCCGGCGTGTGGTGGTGCTGCAGAGTCCCCTGGTTCATGCTGAAAAAAGCAACCACAACATCAAGGACAGTCAAGTGAGAACAATAAGTGCTCAAAAAAAGAAAAAGAAAAGAGAACCTGGTGTCAATCTACGCACGAAAACACAACTTAGAATAGAGACAGAGTCTTAGTTGTTGCATGACTGTGGCGTATTGTACGTACAGCATCTTTAAATTAAGTTCGAGTTCTCGATGGTACTAGAAGGACAGAACGAATAAGCTGATCACTTTATGGACAACACTTCGAGACGGTCCCTTTTAAACGCTGATGCCACTACAGCTAAAAATATGCCTTCAAAGAACTGTGAAGAATGTACAAAAATATTGCGTTCTCAGTTAAAAACAGTATCTAGATGTAAATTAAAATGAAACCTCGAGGTAACGCTTGGAACCTAGCAGCCTGCGATGTAGACACACTAGACCTGCTTTGTTATTATCTTACGGTGGCAGTTTTAGTGAATTAAAGAAAAATCTTTACGTTGCGCGCTTAAAAAAATTGCATCAACTTTAAATCACGGGGCTTCCATGGCCGATCGGTTCAATGAATTAGCTTTGACAGCTGCCTGCGTGCAGTTAATGAGATCAAGGGTTCTATTCCCGCCGATGCCCAAGGTGATATTTCCCGTATGCAAATTTCATTCTGATTTGAGCTATTTGCGCCGTGTAATACTGTAGAGCACGGTAAAACGTCTGTAATAATAATAAAAAGTCAATAGTTAATGATGAAAATTTTCTAGCTACGCACATGTTTAGTTAATTAAAAGTCCAAGTTTATGCTCGTTTCACCACAAACTGGTACTGTTATTTTTAAATGCAAAACTTGCTACTCCAACCTTTGTAACACGATACCAGCTTTAACGATAACCGGAACTTTTTTAAACTGATGTTCTTTCTGCTAGCTTACCAACTGCGAGCTAAGTATGGGATCCTGTGAGACCTAGTACACGAACTTGAAAATGCACCTAATGAAAGAAGTTGAGCTGAATTCGCGTGAATTAGGTAGGAGTTTGTCATCTTCAACGTCATGGTAAGTTTCCTAAAATAAGTAACAGCAGTATACCTTAAAACCTAGCGTCATTGCTGCTGTTTTGTATTTAGATGTTCGGTTGAAGTAAAATATCACGATTTGTGCTGAGACCTAATGCACCTTTCAATTATTATGGTATAGTTCTAAAAAAATGATTTTCACTTTACAAATAAAGCAGTCAGTCGATTAAAATGAAATGTACATTAAAATAGACTAGTCGACCCGTGCGGAACTCTGCACTGTGCTTCGAATCATTTTATAAGGTATTTCGCTCTTTAAGAATTTCAAAGGAAGAACATTATGATAAAGAACCGAAAAAAAAGTAAGCGTAGAAGAGAAGGCATGTAATTAAAAGACATCAGTAACAAAACTTCGTTAAATACAACGTTGTGATAATTGGATCATCGCTTACCTTTTGGTCGTACATATTTTCAATTCAAACATAAATATAATTAAAAGTGTGGCTGAGTAGTGACTCGTGAAAAAGCAATAATTGTGCATGTAAAAAAACAGGTTGTGGCAAATACAGTCCTGCCCATGTGAGCATCTGACGGGAAAAAAAGAAACATTAAAGAGATATTTATTGGCACGGATTCGAATTGGCGCCATTCTGATTAACAGCCCGACACCCCAACAAACCTAGCAATTGCGCCTTCCTTTTCGAAAGCTATTCATTGAAGGAATGCGTAGTAAAAAACAGCAAAAAAGCTTTTTGCCAAAAGAAAAAAAAATAATAATAATAAGATCATGCTTCTATGTTTTGTCATTAACCAGCATGATACGATTTAAAATTATTCGCAAAGCATGGAATTTGATTAAAGAATGACGAAGATCTCACGTAGCGATTGAAACGAACATTCTAGAGAAGTAATAAATTAGATTGAAAATAAGTGTTTTTATCTTTGAATATTGAACTATTTCACATAGAAGGTTGCTTTAACCGTTACGGCTTAAATGCCCGCACATGTTTCTCTTTTAATCGAATACTCAAAATTCAAAACCAAAACCAATTGAACTGAGTCCGTTTTTTAAGTGTAACTTTTCGAACGTAGACAAAATGTTTTTTTTTTTTCAGCAGAATGTAGAGGAGTAGAAAATGATTTCTTGCTAATGAAGTTAATAATATTTTAATGCTTTATATCGTATTCGCTCGAATAAAAACTTCACTGGGTGAAACTCGTAGTTTTAATTTGGCGTAGTATTTTTTCATTTGTACAAAAGGTCGAACACTGCTATTAGAAACATCTACATTTCAGCATACAACGAAAATGTTTTTCTGCACAAAAAGGATTTCCTTTTGGTAAATCTAATACTTTTTTATGCTTACATTATGCTGAGTGGTCTGGATGTAGTCAAAGCTTAAAAAAAAGGAAGAACACCCTTCGATTAACAGTCAACTTATCCAAATGATAACTGTAGCCTGCATAAAGGAGTCGAAACAGCAAGTAGCATTCCCACTGCATTTATTTTATTACGTTTGTATGTTATGAGTACATGTAATGCGTAATACTAATATAAATTTGATATTATATCGGACAGCCCAAACTTGCCCGAAGTTCAGATAGTTTATAGCCGAACGCTGTACCGAAAAAAATTTATCAATTTAGCTGAACAACTAAGTCCAGTGCTTTTAAGCTTTATTAAAGCATGAACACACACACAGGCTATTTTTTTTTTGCCGAAAGCGACGTAAAAAATGGAAAACTGCATTAGAACTTTGCTTTTAAAAAATGCGTAAGAACTACAGGCAGCATCAAGGTTTTGAAACAGCAAGGGGCGTTTTCGAAAACTTGATTTTTCGACCGTAAGTCTATTTTTCTTCATTAGCCAGCCTGATAAGTTTTAAAATGAGAAGGGAATAATATATAAGATAAGATATTGAAGAAACATTTTTTTATTCTTGAAAATTTTTACAATTTGTTACCGCAGGCTGCTTGAACCGTTATGACATAGATGGCAGCACGTGTTCATCAGTTAACAGCACGTTTAAAATACAAAATAAATTGAACTATGCTCTTTTTTAAGCGTAGCTTTTTGAATGTAATAAAAAAGTGATAAGCTATTTGTTTTTTTGCCAAAAGAAGAAAAAATATATTTTACCCTTAATAATAGTAATTTTTGTAGTAATTTTTTTATTTGTACAAAGAGTCAAAAACTCATTAGAAGAATATATATTTCAATATACGATTTATTATTTTTTTCTGAACAAAAAACAATTCTATTGTAGTCTGAAATCTTAAACCTGTTACTTATATTTTCGCTTACATTATGCCTTAATTTTCTTACCACAGCCAAAGCTTAAAAAGGAAAAAAAAAAAAACGTAAAAAAAAAAAAAAAAAACGTACAATTCAGAAGTAATTTGGCACAAAGTCACTTCAAGTTCTCATATCATCAAGGAGCGTTTCCTTCTCATTTATTCTATTCCTTCATATTTGTCATTCAATTAATTAAGTGTTCATGTAATGCGCGATATTTCTCTAATTTTTTGATGCAGATTGTCCGGACGCGGGCCCGAACACGCATTCTCCTGGTTACGAAGAGAATGCTCTGCCGATCAAGCTATTCAGCTCTGTCGGTCATAGCGCAAATTAAAGTTATAAGTTTAACCGAAAACCTCATTCTGGTTCTTTAAAACAGGTTTTTCGGCTGAAAAAACCAATTTTTAGACCGTGGGTCTATTTTTCGTCAGTAGCCAGCACCATAAGCTTTAAAATAAAGCGTAAATCAAAGAGATCGATCAAGAATTGAGGAAAATCTGGCGTAGAAACCAAAAACAGGCTACAGAAATAATATATAAGGATGAAAGATATTGCCAAATCTTCTCGCGCAGTATTCTTCCGTCTTAAATACCTCTCAATTGTTCAGCTTATTATTTATTCATTATTTCCTATTGAGACATTTTAAAACTTTATGTAATGGTTGAATGATGGTGGAAAATCGTATTATTAATGCAGAATCCTGTGCATCACCTTTCAGAGTTTATTATCGCGAAATTTCTGTACCAATGCAGTCTTGCGTCATTTCAAAATGCCACTCTCCTATTCAAATAATAATTTACGCACCTTAATGTGTCTAAGTGTTCTTTTGGAATACTTTGAAGATTTTTTGTGTAGTAGTGTTATCAGTTTTCATTATTAAATGAAAATGTTTTTGTTATTCTAAGTTTATAGTAATAACAGTTGAACGAAAAGCAATAAAATGTGACAAACATTTCCATTAAACTTTACATATTTTTTCAAGTTTTGAAGATTTTGCTACAAGCAAAAAGTGTCAGTTCTTTGATATATCACCTGTGAAGCTTATTATTTTTCACAGTTATACATGACCATGCATTTATAAATAATAATAATTAAAAAAAAAAACTAATCTAAGAGCAAAAAAGCTATTTCTTTTGAGAAGTTCTACTATTTTTGCACTAAGTGTGAAGTTGTTAAAGAAATATCATTGCATAGATAGAAAGGGTTCATCGATTCAAAAACGCTTGTTCAAAACAGTGTATTTAAATAAGGTCAACTGAAAATACTTTTCAAAGGATGTTATGTATGTTCTCAACAATTTAAATTGGTTTTGAAATATATTTGTATCACAATAAAATGTATCGTATTTGCACGTTTTAGATATCATAGCTATGTAGATGCAGTGTGAAATGATTTAGGAATTGACTATTTGAAAATCATAAGCAATTTATTAATGCTACGGAACAGAAATGTTGAACAAATTTAAACTTCATTTTTTTACACAATAGTTGGCTCTCTGTTTAACGACTTTCAAGGGACCACAAAAAATCGTCCTTAAGTAGAAAACGGCTTTAAATAGAATGCTTTTAAAACTACAGTGAATCATCTGGGACCGTGAAAAGCCGTCGTTAAATAGAGAAAGTCGTTAAATAGAGCGTCGTTAAACAGAGAGCCAATTGTAATTGGCTAAAAAAAACCGAACTTTTTAAAATGCGATTTACACGGTCATTAAAACCGTATGTACATTTTTTATTAGCAGTAAGTCTTTGAAATTGTATTTTAATGGTAGGATATTGTTCCGATTTGAAAAATTCCTGAAATATTCAGGAAATTATCTTTCTGTATTACAACAAATTGCTTGTACAGTCGAACCCGCTTAGCGACTCTGATTTGACAAGTTCCCTATTCAAATTTTACGCGGTTCCTTGATTCAGGAAGGAATTGGCCCCGACTGTCAATCTTTCTATTCTGCTTTTGAATTTATGATTTTTCTTCCCTGTGTACGATTATAAAACTATTTCAATAGTTGAGCTATCCAGAAGTACTTAATAACATTCTAAACTACTGGGATTTTACATTTTCGTTTTTAGTTTTTTTGACTTTTACGCTGTCGGGTTTTTGTTTTTATTTAATAATTTTTAGGCTTTTTGAGCTCTACTTAAAACTCTGCCATAAACTTTTTGTGAGTTCTTTGAATAAAATTCGGAATAGGGCTTTCAAGAAGTCGGATTAAGTCTCTCAGCACAACATTTTTTCAAAATCATATCGGAAAACAAGCAGTATACCATTGTTAATATTTCCTAAAACAATTCTAGACTACATGCTTTAAAAATTTAGAAAACAAAATCACGACATTTTTTCAGAATTCGTTTACCCATTTTACTTGGAATAAAAACTTTCAGTAAAGAAAAAAAATCCCATTAAGCTTTCAGACGAACTCAAAATGCTTTGTTCTGTAAACATTTCTACTGAAATAAGATGTTTACAAAGGCTTTCATGTTGAATTTATGAAATCTAGTAAAACGTAACAAAATACAAGTCAAAATATTTATGATTTAATGGAATTTCAATCATTCAAGCAGAGCCTTTTGATGTTTCATTAAATTATGTTATTGAAAATCGTAAGCATAACCATCTAAATTGCAATAAAACAGAAACGGAAACAACTGAAAATATGAAGAGGTTGTAGGAAGGGTTTTATGATTCATAAGTTTGCGTTTAGGGTTTTGTACGGCAATCCCATTTAAACCACTTATTGGTTTTATTCCTTATAAAAAATAATAAAAATCTACATTTCACTTTTTGACAAAAGATAAGCAACGTCACTGTAAAATAATTGTTTGTTTTAAATATCAAAAGCCTGATTTTAAACGAGCTGATGTGTGAATCACATGACTTCCTTTTACTCCAATTTAATGTCATTTCCCCATTATTCGCTATTTTAATGTGATTCAATATTTATTCTCTAAATATCACCAACAATGGCCAAATTGAAACCAAAAAAAAAAAAAAAAACTCCGCCAAATTTGTCGCCGAGTTGGCGACAAAACTTGGCGACCAAAAGACTGTCGATATATCGCCAAGTGTCCGACAAATTATAACGCCACTTGAGTTTACATCGAAATTAACAATGATTTCCCCCCAAAAAGGTGCAAAAGACCCCCTTAGGAACATCCGAAAGCAACCAAAAGGGGAGGTGCACAACTAGACCCCACTACGAGTCTATGTACCAAATTTCAACTTTCTAGGACATACCATTTTTGAGTTATGCGAGATACATACGCACATACGCACATACACACATACGCACATACATACAGACGTCACGAGAAAAGTCGTTGTAATTACCTCGGTGATGGTCAAAATGGATATTTTGCGTGTCTATACATTCTTAGGCACTTTTCCGCATGTGGTCGAATCGAAAAAAAAACTCAACATTCATTTGGGGGTGAGCAAAATGGAAATTAAGGGCGATTTTTGAGTGAAAATTTTTTCGCGAATACAATACTTCCTTTTTTGTAAAAGGAAGTAAAAACAGTATGAACCCAAACATTTCTTTAGATACTACATTCTTTACTTTATTACTATGTATACTCCAATACTTCGCACACGTTTTAAAAGGAAATTGTAGGCTTTAATTCAATTTTAATTGAACCCTATTTTAAGTACAAGACATACATTTTATTTTTTCTAAATAAAATGTAATTTAAGAGCACAACTAAAAAAAATATCCAGTTATTAAAATATTGATTTAGTTAAAGTAGCATAACCATGCACGAAATTTGCGTTCAAAAAGAATTCATATGGAAGCAAATATAAATTATTTTTAAATCCTGTAAATTTTCAATATTTGCAGACTTCCTAACGATGGAATGCGTTTTGGTCGTACTTTCGTTGAGAAAATTTGCGGTATATTCTGGTCATGCTTTATTTAAAAACGTTTGCATTGTTCTAAAAAAAAAAAAAAAAAAAAAAAAAAACCATAAATAAATATAAGAATAAACGAGCTATGTGTACATCACATGACTTCCTTTTACTCCAATTTAATGTCATTTCCCCATTATTGGCAATTTTAATGTGATTCAAGTGTTTACTCTCTAAATATCATCAACAGTGACCAAATTGATATTAAATTTAAATTTAAAAAAAAATCGCCAAATTTGTCGCTAAGTTGGCAACAAAACTTGGCGACCAAAAGACTGTCGATATTTTGCCAAGTGTCCGACAAATTATAACACCATTTGAGTTTTACATCGAAATTAACAATGTTTTTCCCCCAAAAAGGGGACCCCCCTTAAGTGATCCGAATGCAACCAAAAGGGAAGGTGCACAACTAGGCCCCTACATGAATCTACGTACCAAATTTCAACTTTCTAGGACATACCGGTTTTGAGTTATGCGAGATATATACATACATACGCACATACATACGTACATACGGACGTCACGAGAAAATTCGTTGTAATTAACTCGGGGATCGTTAAAATGGATATTTCGGGTGTTTGAAAGGTTCTTTCCACGTGTAGTCGGGTCGAAAAAAAAAAAAAAAAAAAAACTCAACATTCATTCGGGGGTGAGAAAAATGGAAATTAAGGCTGATTTTTGAGTGAATTTTTTTTTGCGAATACGATACTTCCTTTTTTGTGAAAGGAAGTAGAAATATAAAAAAAAAAATATATATTGTTAGTGTTTTTTTTCTGAACGCCCACAGTTTCGATAAAAACTATATTTTAAAAGGGTCTTTTTTTCATGCAATGAAATTCAATGAAAATCCAATATTTTTCCCAAATGTACGGGAAAATTCACTTTGTGACATAGTGTTATACCAAACTAGTTTAAATAATGGCACCCACCGCTCACTTTCAGGATCATTTTTCTGCAAAAACAGCATTTAAAAGTAAAAAATAGCTCTTTCCATACATTTAAGCTAGGATGTGTCTGAAATAAGAACCAATTTCACATTTTTTTATGAATATTTTCTTAATTCCCAGTTAAGTAGCACTACTCAAATTTCATGAAAATTCCCGAGAAAAAATCCTTGTTCATCATTGTTATTTAATAGGCGTACAAGTAAGTTAATTGGTGCACAGATCAGTTCAGATCAGAAGGGGGCACACTGCGCACCTCAGACCGTTTTATTAAATTTTTTGAAAAATTAGTTTTTCGAAGCATTTTTACTTCCTTTTACAAAAAAGGAAGTTTTGTTTCGGGAAAGAATTTTCACTCAAAAATCGACCTTAATTTCCATTTTGCTCACCCCCGAATGAATGTTGAGTTTTTTTTTCGACTCGACCCTTTATGGATAAGTGCCTAAGAACGTATAGACGCGCGAAATTTCCATTTTGACGATTCCCGAGTTAATTACGACGAGTTTTCTCATGACGTCTGTATATACGTATGTCTGTGCGTATGTGTGTATGTATATTGCATGACTCAAGAACGGTACGTCCTAGAGAGTTGAAATTCGGTACGTAGACTCTTAGTGGAGTCTAGTTGTGCAATTCCAGTTTTGGTTGCATTCGGGTGTCTTTAAAAGGGTCTTTTGCCACTTTTTGGAGGGAAATCATTGTTAATTTCGATGTAAAAGCAAGTGGTGTTACAATTTGGCGGACACTTGGCGATATATCGCCAGTCTTTTATTTGGCGATGTTTTTTTTTTTAAATCTGGATTCAATTTGGCCATTGTTGGTGATATTTAGAGAGTAACCTATTGAATCACATTAAAATTGTTTTATCCGTTGTAACACAGCTCGTTTCATCCGATTTCAAATTGGCCACTGTTGGTGGTATTTAGAGAGAAAACTATTGAACACACTAAAACTGCCAATAACGGGAAAATGACATTAAATTGGAGTAAAAGGAAGTCATGTGATGCACACATCAGCTCGTTTCTTAAAATATTCTTAAATGGTAGGAAGTACTCAATGCCGAAGAAATATTTTTTTCCTGATTTTAATGTGCCTATTTTCACGAAATAATGAACTTGAATATCTGCAGAAATTAAAATTATTATGGTAGTGAAAGTCAATGAAAAAAGAGAATAAGTGAGGGCTGCTCTCTAATCTATCAAGAAAATCTTCCGAAAAGAACGGCTTGATATTAAATTTTCTTGTGGTGATGCAGTCTTATATAAACTGCTGAAGACATTTAATTAAGCCAGAAACGGGAGCCTGTCATTCCTTCTTAAGAATTAATTGGCTGAAAGATGGGGTTTTATTGGTTTATTTATAGTTTTATCGCACTAAATGTTCGTCAAGTGAGAAATATTAAAATGTCTCTTAGGGATTAAAAACCAATTTCTTTCATCTATTTTGCTCTAATTAGCGTAACGTTAAGATTTATATATTTTAAGAAAATAAAATTTTGCAATGATGATGTAAATATTTTTAGAGCTATTTCTTCTCGCATTATCGTGAAATGTTTTATGCCAGATATTTCTTTCAGTTTAAAGAATTCGTATGGACGATTAACAGAAAAATGAGGTTATTTTTTGGCTATATAAACAGCCATAACTCATGATGACGCGCAATCGGATACGTCGTCACTCAAATCTTTCTCACGAAACTAAAAACTCCTCTCAAGAAAGTACACGTCCCTTGAGTCAAGGCATAAACAAATGCAACATGTTAGAGATGAAAATCGAAATTAGTAGACTCGTTCTTTTGGTGCTTATTGCACGGATTTATTTTAATGAGGACTACAATCTGAGTGTCTTGCCTTCGTTACGCATAATATATTTTTTATAACAATACAGAGTACATATAAAGAACACATCAAAATATTTACGTCAGAAAGAAGGGAAAGTACATCCGGAGCGAGGGTGTCTTGATCTACCGCTTCTAGTGGGAGAAGCAATCGCTTAGACCACTCGGCCAGTGAGACCCCAATTAGTAGACTTAGTTTTCGCTGCCTGAAATTTTTTGTTTACTACATGTATTTGTCGCACGCAAGTAGCGTGCGACACAATGTGCAACCGCCCAACGTGTACCGATCCCAAACGGACAAAATACGGCAACTGGTTGTTGATATGGTGAATTTTGATTACTGTCATGTGTTTAGTGATACTCCCAAAATTAAGACAAATTGATTGACGTAAGAATTACCAAAATTTGCCAAGTCGTTCAGCCTGCAGAACGCCACATAGGAACAGACATACATACATAGACTTATAAACACATTACCCTTCTTTGCGTCGCGCACGCGCAGTCGGGTAAAAAAATTCAAAAAAGACTAAACTTTTTAATGTATTTAACAATGTGCGATTCTTAGAAAAGTTTAAGTACAATGTAATTGAAATAAATTTAGTATAGTTTTTATTGCTACTCATCTTATCTGTAGATTCGTCTAGAACTTCTGATAATTAAACAATTGCAATAGACTTCTGATTTCGTCGATAAATTCAACATGTTTTCCAAACTCTTATCTTCCTTGAGGAAGTGCTTCGATGCTAATTGAAAATGACTTCAGTGACAAAAACCTCAGCAATTGTTCGGAATGAGTTATATTTCATTGTTTAATAATGAGCTGTCTGTTATGAATTTCTAGAGGAATCTGTTCCTATTCTTAATTTACTTTAAAAGTCCTTTCGTCCACGCAGAATCTATTAACTTTCTAGAATAGCTTTCATTCTCTCTTTTTTTTTAGGTGAAACAATACTTTTGTTATGGCCTTATCATTGTGTGTGAAAAATGTTCGGTGTCTCAAAATTGCAATACTTTTGGCAAGTAGTATATTTTAGCATGTGTACGAAATTTTTTTGGAAATTATTTATATTGCTCATTTGAATTTGAGTCGCAGAAGAACATAGTTCTCTCAGGATATTTTAAACTAAAAATTCAGTACTCATCATTAAAATGAATTTTGAAAACATTTCATTCATTTTATGTATTTGAAAAAAGAATGTTTTCTGACATTAATGTGGCTCAATTACACTGACGTGGGAAGGAAAAGTGCAGTGTCTGCAGAAACAAATATTTGCGATAGTCGAAGAAATATGTTTTGGATTCTATACTAACAACAGGGAAATGTTGAAATTCAATGTTTTTTTGAGCTTTATTTTTAGTGGAAACCGAATAAGCTAGATTGTACAGTAAAGTCAATGTGCAATAGGAGGCAAAATTGCAAAAGGAAAAAAAAAAAAAAGAAACATTTTCAGATACTGCGCTTTACTTTTTCAAGACAGTATAGATATCAGGGGTGTTTTGATGATCCTGTTAGTGCGAAATCGGACATATTAATGTTATCATATTCCGAAATAGTGTAACACTTCAGTCTTGGTGTGTTTGCTATTGATCCGTTCGTGTTGTTCGCTTTCTTGTCATTGTGCGATTTCGGATTTTGCTTCGAACATATATCTAAACATTTTGCAACAATACATTCGGCGGGTCATTTTTCTAGAATTAACGTTTTAAACAGATGTTTGAAAATGTCTTTCATGTGATAGGTATTACGTGATTATTATTATGTGATAAATTTCAAGTAAAAAACAACTAAAAAGGATATTGGTAAAACGTTTTTACTTCCTTTTACAAAAAAGGAAGTATTGTATTCACGAAAAAAATTTCCCTCAACAATCGGCCTTAATTTCCATTTTGCTCGCCCCCGAATGAATGTTGAGTTTATTTGTCAACCCGAACATACGTGGATATATGCCTCGGAACGTACAGACACTCGAAATATCCATTTTGACGATCCCCGAGTTAATTACAACTAGTTTTCTCGTGACATCTGTATGTACGTATG
Organism: Uloborus diversus; assembly: GCF_026930045.1. NCBI lineage: Eukaryota > Metazoa > Arthropoda > Arachnida > Araneae > Uloboridae > Uloborus > Uloborus diversus. The sequence continues at coordinate 26,419,277 of NC_072737.1, read as the reverse complement.
TATGAGAGTATGTATTTCGCATAACTCAAAAACGGTATGTTCTAGAAAGTTGAAATTTGGTACGTAGACTCCTAGCGGGGTCTAGTTGTGCACCTTCCTTTTGGTTGCATTCGGATGATCCAAAGGGGGTCTTTTGCCCCTTTTTGCGGGGAAATCATTGTTAATTTCGATGTAAACTCAAGTGGTGTTATAATTTGGCGGACACTTGGCGATATAGCGCCAGTTTTTTGGTTGCCAAGTTAATCGTCAACTTAGCGACAAATTTGGCGGATTTTTTTTTTAAAAATCTGGTTTCATTTTGGCCATTGTTGGTGATAATTAGAGAGTAAGCTATTGAATCACATTAAAACTGCCAATAATGAGGAAATGACATTAACTTGGAGTAAAAGGAAGTCATGTGATGCACACATCAGCTCGTTTCATTTAACGAATTACTCAATTAAAATGTTTTTTAAAAAGCCAATATTTTTTAAATATATTTTTCTCTAAATAATTTGTATATGTAATCTATACCAATAATATAGGGCTAAAGAGTTTATTTGTTTGAACGCACAAATATGGAACTACTGGTTCGAATTGAAAAATGCTTTTTGTGTTGAATAGTTCATTTATTGAGGAAGGCTATAGGCTATTATTTTAAAATCAGATTGATCGAAATATTTGCAAATTGCAAATTAAATGTTTAATAAATTGTTTAGTTCTATGAATGTCTAAAAGATGGCGGAGTAAGTTAACTCACCGAGAGTTCGCTGGACGACAGTGCCGATAGCTGCGAGGAACTATGCAGCGCGATTCAGGTGCTACGTTGTTGTGGGACTGTTTTGGTCAGCGAACTGATTTTTAAATGCGGTTTTTTTTTATATTCAGGTACATAATTTGGTTTTGTAGGATTTTTCTATTTTGTTTTGTTTTCCTTATTTCTTCAATGTTAGTTTTTGTTCTTATAGTTGAAGATAATTACTTAGCTATGTTAATAATTTGATTTGTCGTATTATTCAACTAGTGCTACCCGCACGGCTTTGCCCGTAATGGAAAATTAAAAGATCTTTTGGTTCGCCTGTATATTTACAAATAAAGTATGGTGAATTTTCTCGCCAATTGGCTTGTATCCATGTTACGGTTCCACGTTATGATAATTTCGTAATTTACTCGTCCTTCGTATGATATTTTTGTTGTTAAAATTGGATTGGAAAAAGAACCACATCGAATGTTCGAAAAATCGCTTCGAGGTGCACAACCCCATGCTACAAACTAACATTATGCCAAATATCATGAAAATCGGCCGAACGGGCTAGGCGCTATGCGCGTCACAGAGATTCGGACATACAGAGGGACATTCAGCTTTATTATTAGTAAAGAAGATTGTAATTGTTCTTTGGGCCGCCCGCCTTGTCTAGTGGTCAGAGGAGTCTGACTGCGATGAGGCGGTCTCGGGTTCAAATCCCGGCTCCGGCATTGATGTACCTTCTTTCTCCTGTCCTTGGCCTTTATTTGCGTGAATGCATTGTTGTGCTATGAATGGTTGCCTACCCTATAAACGGGTCTCTATGGCATGTGTGTACTGCGGAAGTCGGACTTCACACCAGATTACGGTACAGTTGGAAAAGTGAAGCAGCGCACCTCAAATTGTCAGCCTAGCTGGCAGAAAACAATAACAATTGTTCTTTAAAACGTTTTTATAATAGTATTTTCAATTTGACGAAACATTTGAAATTGCAGAAGAAATCGCTTCACTCGCGAAAATGCAGGGTTACGGTAGCGTGGTTGCTTGACACGTTAAGCAATGAACATTACAGTTGAAGGATTATTTTAAGTTTTAAAGCTACTGTTAATTCATTTTATGTTTTTTGACGAGTAGTTTTAAATTCAAAAGAGACTTTAATAGGTTTTTGGAAAAGGTGTGCACACATTTTAGTTGAAGAAAAATGATCATTTGATATCAGAAGGGGGGGGGGGGATTTTTTTTATTTAACGGATTTGCTTGAAATTTTAGCACGGGCATCTCCGCGCGAGTACGGCTAATATAAAAGTATAAGGAAATATTTAGTCAAATGTTGCCACACGTAATTCCTTGCTTATTGTCTCAGTTTTTAACAATCTTTTTCATTCTGCGATGCATCCTAATTCATGCAATAACTGAAGATATATCTAAATTGGAACTTGTTTTCTTAGTAAATCACACAAAAATAAAGTTCTTTTTCTGGGACAAATTTTTTTTTTTTAAATTTAAGCCCTAAGTTTATGTTCCACCGAATAAAGTATTAGTATGTTTCGATTTCATTAGTTAATTAGATTTCTCTCCTGACACATATTCTCTATTCACCTAGTGCAAGTTACCGTTTCATTAAAAAAAATATTTTTTTCTGATAATTTCTTAGAAGAAAAGTTTGAAAGTCAATACTTTTCCGAAACACCTTTGTTTGAATTTGCCTATCCTTGATGACGAAATGAATTCCAGAACAAGAAATTTCAAAATGGCTGTTTTCTCTTTTGATCATTCCACTGTTTGAATAAATGAAACGTGGAGCTCATTTCCATGTCAAAAATCAAGCAACTTCGTAAAGAACCTTTAATTGCGATCTTCTGTTTCGATAAGCATTCAAAGACAAATAATTGCAAACAATGCTACTCTCTCATTAATGAATCGAAAATAGATATAACATTCTTGGCATATTTGAAGGTTGAAATCAATAATTGCATAGCCGAATACTAGTTTTTTGTTCCATTGTTCTTAAAATACAAAATATGCGCAATAAGTTGTTGTACATGTGAATCGGATATATAAGACAGCAATTGTATTTCCTAAAAAAGTACAAGCTAAAATTTCCGTCTATTTTGCCGTTTTTTAAATTTTTCACTTCGTTTGAAATGCAGCAGAACTACGTTTATCCGGCCCCCTTTTATCAGGATAAAATTTGTTGAATAAAAAAAATCACATGAATAATAATTCTAAATTATGATATTAAGTAAAGGAACTATAAATACAACTAAAATTTGCTTTTTATATTGATGAAGTGTACAGCTCCCACGTTGGTCGGATAAAAAATCATACAAACAGCATGGAAAACTTGGCTTGTAAGTTCGTCAGCACTGCAGCTGAACTATGTATGCGTCCAATACTGAACAAAATGTATTATTTAAATATTGTTTCTAGAACTCTTAAGAATTGAATTGCATTATCTACTGCGTTCATGTGGAAGACAGATTAGATGTAAACAAAGAAATACTACATTTGGCGATGTTAATCACGTGTTTGGCTCGGACAAGGACTAATTTATGCCAAGCAAACGGCAAATGTGAATACTATTGATGTTTACTTTTTTTCATTCCGGAGGAAATCTATAAAAATGCCACACTAGTGGCAAACCTTTTGCAACGTGATTGTTTTTTTTTTTTTTTTCGGTCTATCTTCTCCGTGAAACTAATATAGAAACATATTCAAGCTTTCGTTTGGTTCATGCATTGAAGCAATTATCTATCATATTTGGAGTCGTCGTATGTTTCTTTGTAATGTAATGTTTTTTGTAATGATACGTCTGCTCGTGTGTAATTGCCCATTATTTGATTATTCTCAAATATAGCACGGTCTGGTGGCTGAAAGTGGTCACCGGGGTAAAGTGATCATACGATAAACAAATGGCTATAGCTTGGAAATAAATGTTCAAATGAATGTTAGATTTTTATTTTAGAGTGGGGCTGTTAGAAACTTCATTTTGAACACAAAATTTTACAACTGGAAAAATTTTAGTTGATAAAAAAAAAATATGCGAGTAAGAAAAAAATTAAAATCTAAACACCTCTTTTAACTTCCTTGGGAAATTTTGTTTGTTAGAATTATAAACAGATTGACAGCATATGAGGCTTCTTACATGTCTTAAGAACTCTTACTCATTAGCAGTTAGCTGAATCTATTTTAGATAACTTTTTAGGAAAATTAAAGGAAGATGGGGTAAAGTGGTCATAGTATTAGGCCTAACGAATATTGTTCTTCTAATATCACTTAATCTTTAAGTATAAGACAGATAAAAATTAAATATTAATTTCACTTTATGTATTGTTTTTACACTAAACGGGGTTAAGTATACGAGTTTTTGCGTATGTATACGCATATATACTCGTGTAGGCACGTATTTAGACGTATTCACATAAATGCTCCAACAAATAAGTATATGGGTATCTGCACGTGTTTTTTATCTATGCATATATACATTCGACTATACACGCATATGCTCGCTTATACTCGTATATATACGAACACTTATGTACTCAGGTAGACAAGTATATACGCGAACATACTCGAGTAGACACTTACATACAAGCATATGATATACAAGTATACAGGGTGAGTTTAAACTCTTGTGAAAATTATTAAAAGGTGTTAGTTGGGAGGATAAGAAGAAAGAACCACAAGGAACATATGGTCACAAACAATGCTGACGTGCTTCATGCACGAAAGGCTAGAAACTGATGGATGCAAAACAGATCGCAAATTTATTACACAAATACAATTTCACACAACATTTTAGGCCCTAAGAAAGTTTTAAAGCGATTGATGAAATTTGCGGCATGCAGCTGTAATACATGCGTCGTAATCACAAATCACTCTCTGTTGCAATAACGAGACTTTTGAAAATAATTCATCAGTCGCAGCGCTTTTGTTGCGACGCGTGTATAAAGTTTCTACAGGCTGTAACTTTTAACAACTGCTCTAAATATTGCTTAAAAATTAAAATGTTGGGTAAAACCATCTTTGTGCAATAAATTTGTGACCTGTTTTGCATCCATCAGTTTCTGGCTTTGTGTGCATGTAGCGCGTCAGAGACCATAAGTTCCTCATGATTCTTTGCTTCTAATACTCACCTCTCACACCCCTTATATTTTTTCCTAAGAGCTTGGGTTCACTCTGCAGGCATACATGTATTGTCCGTTTTTCACGAGAAGGACCTTCGCCACGCCTCTTCTAACACAGAGCTCCATTTTACGCGGGGGTGATTGGTAAGCAATCCGCGCACTTCTGAAGGAGACAAAAACAGACATCTTTATCTTGGGTGTGTATTTTAATATGCAAAAAACTCTTAGTGTCCTTTACATCACGTGCTTCACTTGTCTGTTGTCATTTTAGCTATTCTTACATTTTAAAAACTAGTGCTTTTACAACAAATTGCTATGGTCCGAATATACCTTCTGCCGAAAACAGCAAAATAGAATCATCGGATACCACGTGGCGAGTGAGGTGTCAAGTGCCCTCTCGTACGCAACGGACAATATATAAGCTTATGTACTCGTTTATACATACATGTACTGGTGGACATTTCTACGCACATGTAAATGTACGTAGAAACGTCAGTAGTAAGTAGGCCACTATAGGGGCAGAAGGAGGAAAACAACTCAACATTCCTGAAGGGGCGTGGTCGTCCGCCATCTTGGAATTTTCTCGTAGTCTTTCACGGGGGTATTTTAAAATGACGTCACTGATTTCTTGTAGTCTTTTACGACGGTATTTTAGGATGACGTCACACAATTTCTTGTAATATTTCATGGGGGTATGATGACGTCATCTATGACGTCACGCTTTTGAATCATCCGCCATCTTGTATTACGTCATTTAACATGTTTATTCATGTCTTAATTTTAATGACTTAATTAATGTAAATGCTAATTTTTAATTATGTAATTAATTCGCCCAATTTATTTTATTAAAATTATTCTGAAATATTTAAGATGGTATTATTCTAAAATGCGCTCCCTGGGTTTTGAACCGGGGACCTTTCGCTCCGAACGAGGATGCGCTAACCACTAGACCGGTGAAGTCTAGTGGTTAGTAGTAGTAAGTAGGCCACTATAGGGGCAGAAGGAGGAAAACAACTCAACATTCCTGAAGGGGCGTGGTCGTCCGCCATCTTGGAATTTTCTCGTAGTCTTTCACGGGGGTATTTTAAAATGACGTCACTGATTTCTTGTAGTCTTTTACGACGGTATTTTAGGATGACGTCACACAATTTCTTGTAATATTTCATGGGGGTATGATGACGTCATCTATGACGTCACGCTTTTGAATCATCCGCCATCTTGTATTACGTCATTTAACATGTTTATTCATGTCTTAATTTTAATGACTTAATTAATGTAAATGCTAATTTTTAATTATGTAATTAATTCGCCCAATTTATTTTATTAAAATTATTCTGAAATATTTAAGATGGTATTATTCTAAAATGCGCTCCCTGGGTTTTGAACCGGGGACCTTTCGCTCCGAACGAGGATGCGCTAACCACTAGACCGGTGAAGGCAGTTACTTGGGAAGGATAATAAAACTTTAAATGGATAACATTCAGTAGTGGCGCCATCTATCGGAGACTAGAGCTATGACAGAAAGCTTAACTGAAAGTGTGAACTTAATTGGGAAGATATGCTGGTGGCGCCATCTAGTGATAATGAATGATAAAACTGCTTAATTGCGAATCTATTTTTCAAGAGAGGGTTTGTTTTCGAAGGAAAAAAAAAGGAATGTGGAAATATTATGGAAAATAATTTAAATGGTTGAAAGATGGTGGCGCCATCTATCGGGAACCAAGGCCATCTCTGAACGGATAGTTAGAATTTTATTCAGTGCTGATGGCGCTATCTAGTGATGTTTAAAATGTTTAATTGTGAATTCTGTTTAAAAAAAATAATAATTTTTTGGAATGAATAATGCTTAACTGTGAATTAAAATGTTATTGAGTGGATTTGAACTCGTGACATAAAGATTCTTCAGTCGGCGGTATGGTCAACGCATTAGGCCGCTCGGCTGAAGAATCTTACAAAGAAGTAGCAGTTTAAATTTCACATACTCACGCAAGGGATAATTTTACAATTAAATGATGAAAGACAAGAGTAGATGAATCAGACAAAAGAACCTTACTCTCTTTCAACCATATTTTTTATTTTCCCACCTATTCCTCCCATGCTACGTCTTCAAATGCCACGATTAATTGATTTTAAAGCTTACAATCAATTTACCCTTTAGTATTAATTAAGACTAATCATTAAAGAATTTTCAATATATATTTGAAACTATCACTATTATTTTACGCAGTAACGAAGTTTTTTTTTTTTTTATACTCCAGTTAGGATTTGTCAAATTATATAGTTTTCACAAGTTAGATTTAATCCGTCGATTTTGTCAATTCAAAGTAACTAATTCTGTTTAGTATTTTTCATCTATATTTTACTTATTCATATTTTTTAATCAATATTTTACTTATTCATTTTATCACGCCCTTTTTTATTTTCGCGCATTTATTAAACTTATTAGCTAATTCACATTAATGTATATGAAATAGATTTTTTTTTCTTTGCGCAAGAGACTTTACCATCTACAAACACCAGTAACCGAATTTCATCGAATTAAAAAAAAAATAATCATATTACAATTATTCTTCAAAGTAACACCGTTTTACAATTAACTTAGAATTTATTAAACCATATGCATTCTCACTCTAGTTAGAATTTATTTAAATATACATCATTCAAGAGTTAGATATAATAAAAGTAATTCACCGATTTAATAATTAACTTAGTCAATTCATCGCATTTAATTCAGATTACTTTTTTTTTTCAAATTCAGTGTAATAACTCACTTAACTGAATAATTTTTTTTCTCATACGTTTCACCATTTTCGTACATTTATTAAACTTGTAAAATACTTTACACACACTACAAAATTAGAAAATCTTATTTTATTTCAATACGAGAAACATTGCTCCGAATTCTACTTTACAATCTACTAACACAATTTACCGAATTTCACTTAGAAAATCTCATTATTAATATTTTATAACTTGTATTTTTACTTCATTTATTTTAATTGTTTTTCTCACACTATCAAAGATTTTTCAATAATGTTAGGATTTATTAAAACAGTCAAAGTTACTTTCATCATTTTCAATGTATCGTTTTATTTAACTTAACCATTTTTCTCATACGTTTTAATTTTTTCATACAATTCTTAGACTTGTAAAATAAATTACGCTTTAATATATTCAAAAATACATCAGCATAGTGCTTTTTGGAGACAGGAGACTTTACCATTTTACTTTTCCATCTACCAAGTCAAAACACAATTTGCCGAATTTCCCTTAAAAAATCTTATTATTAATGTTTTCGAACTTGTATTTTTCACAGTAACAAAGTTTTTCACTATGAGTTTGAATTTATTAAAATAGTAACCATTCAAGAGTTAGGTTTAATTCATTTTAATTAACTCATATCATTTTTTTTTTTACATTCACAATTATTTTATTTAACCTAATCATTTTCTTACCCATTTTATTATTTTCACGCATTTATTAAACTTGTAAACTAATTCACATTAGTACATTCGACATAGTTAATTTTCTTAACGCAAGGGCTTTGCAATCTACAAACACAATTTTCCGAATTTTACTTAGAAAATCTTATTACTAACTTGTATTTTTCACAGTAGCAAAGTTTTCCCCCTCTAATTATTATTTATTGAAATAGCAACTGTTCAAGAGTTAGGTTTAATTCGATTTAATTTTTATTAATTAATGCATATTATTTCCTTCATATTCACAATTATTTTATTTAGCTTAATCATTTGAATCATTTTCTTGCCCATTTTATTATTTTCACGCATTTATTAAACTTGTAAACTAATTCACATTAAACATATTCGCCATAGTTATTATTCTTAGCACAGGAGACTTTACAATCTACAAACACAATTTACAGAATTTCACTTAGGAAATCTCATTACTAATGTTTTCAAACTTGTATTTTTACTTTATTTATTTATTTATTTATTTATTTATTTATTTTTTTTTTTTTTCACATCACCAAAGTTTTTTCAATAATGTTAGATTAGGGAAATTGCAGCTTTTCAAGAATTTGATTCAATTCTTTTCAGCCAAATTTACTTTCTCCGTTTTCAATATAATTCTTTCATCATTTTGAATGTATCACTTTATTTACACAATTTGACGATTTTAACTTAAAAAATCTTATTATTAATATTTTTGAACTTGTATTTTTCACAGTAGCTAAGTTTTTTCACTCTAGTTAGGATTTTAACAACTATTCAAAAGTTAGGTTTAATTCGATTTAATTAACTCATATTATTACTTTTTTCATATTCACAATTATTTTATTTAACTTAATCATATTCTCACCCATATTATTATTTTCATACAATTACTGAAATCATAAAATTCATTACGCTTTAATATATTCAAAAATACTTCATCATAGATCTTTTTTAACACACATATCATTTTCCAGAACACAATTTATCGAATTTCACTTAGAAAATCGTATTATTAATACTTTCAATCTTGTATTTTTTACTTTATTCATTTATTGTTTATTCTTTCACACTAGCAAAGTTTTTTCAATCAAGTTTGGCTAGGGAAATTGCAACTTTTCAAGAGTTGAGTCGTACTCAATTCGATTTAATTCATTGAATTGACACAGATATTTTTTTTTCTTATTCGCAATTATTATTTTTAACTTATTCGTTTTACTACTTTCACGCATTTATTGAACTTACAATGTAATTTACACACTGCTATATTCAAAATACTTCATTATTATTATTATTACCAATATTATTTTACCATCTACGGACACCATTAACAGAGTTTTACTACAATATTCAAAAATCTAAGTAAACCTAATGTTTTTCTGAACTCACATTTTTACTTTGTGTATTTTCCACACTACCATGATTATTCTTTTCAATTATTGGAATCAATTTAACTCATTTAACTAACGCAGATTTTCAAAGCAACTACAGAGATAATTTACGACTTTCAAATCAGAACGAATACTCAGAAACGATATTTTTACGAAACTTAAGTAAGTAATTTCAAATGCTTCCAAAGCGTTTTTAGAATATACTTAAACATAGAAAGCCCTGGCGAAAAGATATTAAACTTTGTTCAACACAAATTTTAACTTATTACAATTATTATTTCCATAATCACTTTTAAGAATTTTTCGATTGAACATTGAAAATATTTGACACAAGTTTAACTTAAAGCACTTAAGCATAAAAATTCAAAAAATTAAGAACATAAACTTAAATCTTCAAGACTTGAATATTTACGACTAAGCGAAACTCAAACACAAAAATTTAGAAACAGAAACATACAATCTTTATAACTTGAACATTGGGAAAGAAGGAAAAAAAACTTTAAACATAATCCTAAAAAAATTCCTTCAAATACAATTAACTAATTAAAAGTAAAAATCTTTGAAACTTACCCCAAGTTTGCTGAAATGATGTTTTTTTTTATAAAAGTACTGAAAGAAGTTACAAGCTGTGAGTCGTTATCAAATACACTACATCAAAATATTGTAACCTCAATTCAGCCCTTATTTCAATCAAACCAACAGTCATAACTGAAATAATTTTTCCCGCATGCGACACCGATTCACGCCAGAGTTGTATTAAAATATTTTAATTATATTTTTCTTTTCAATTTTTTAATGCAGAATGAAATCTCATACAACCGACAGACACGGAAAACCAAACTGATCTGATTTTTACGAAACCTCGCATACAAACTTCCCCTAGTCATGTGGTTTCATAGTTAGTCAAGTCATCGACGAGGAATGAATCAGTCTGATTTTCCTATCACGCGTGAGAAAGCAAGCCCTTTACGATATTCACAGCTCCATTACGTTATGCGAAATGTACATGCTAAACCACAATTATTCAAATAATTTTTTCCCGAACTTAACTGTTTTCAAAAGTATATTTATCCCATTCGTTTGACATAACTCATACATAGTCAGAGACTTGATTTTTTTTTCACTTCATAGTCATTTTGCAGGGGTATTTTTACATTTTCATTGCTTATGCATTGCAATTATTTGTTTTTCGATACATAATTGTTTTCGCATTTCCAACTATTTCAACGATATCCGATCGAATAATAGGACTTTGATTATATTTAACAATGTTTATTTTCAATACTTTGAAATTTTCAAAAGTATTTTCTTCACGCTTCAACGAACGAAATATTCAAGTTATGAATTTTTCTTTTCACTTATCAGTTGTTCTATTATATTTTTTTCTAAATATATTTGTACTGGCTAACAATCAAAATATTTTTACCCGAACTTAACAGTTTTCAATAGTTGGTTTATCCCATTCGTTTCTCTCACACAGACTTGATTTTTTCAATTCATAATCATTCAACGAGAGTATTTTTAATATTTTCAACGCTTTTATGCGTTACATTTAATTATTTTTCCAAAAACACAACGATTTTTGCATTTCCAATTATTTCAACGGTTTTCCATCGAATGATAGGACTTTGATCGTATTTAACAGTGTTTATTTTCAATACTTTGAAATTTTATTATGTGATCATGGTTTTGAATGTTAAAAGTTAATGTCAACTAAGTAAACAAGATTTATATTGTTTTCAATGCGTTTATATTGTGATATGCATACTTGATCCATGGGATTACGTATCCCTCTAAACGAGGGAATCAAGTATCCCTAATATGCGATTTTTACAAAGATACTTGTTCTATTATTAACAATCAGAGGCAATTTACTAAAAATATGCCTCAATTTTTATAGACTGTCTATGCTTTAACATTACACTTCGATATATTTTTTAAGTTGTGTATAACGAATAATGTAAACTTCGGAAAGCTTTCCAAAAAAAAAAAAAAAGTTTCCTTTGACACATTCAGACAATCATTTTCTTGAGTTAAACAAAATGGCTGAAAAAAAAAACAATAGTGTTGCCAGTTTTGTGTACAAGTATAACTTTAACATTATTGTCAGGTTTCAAACCTCTTCTTAATGATTTTAGTACATGTTTAGCTGTGGGATCATGTATCCTCAGGGGTCAAGTATCCCCAGACTCCCCTATAGATAATATTTTATTTTACCTACTTGTTATTCAGCTACACGAATTTGTGTGAGGTGAAGTTGTAAGTATTAGAATATAGGGTCTTAAAATATTTTTTGATTTCTTAGCGGGTAGGTCATAACATTTAATTGAGCTGAAAAGTTGGTAATTCCATCAATCCTTAAATAATACAAATGAGGTAATGAGGATATTGATAAAAAGGGTCTATAATTGTTTGTTTATTTTTCAAATTCCATAAGAAACTTGTCGTACTTATGCTGAAAACGATATGCATTATTAGAACTTTAATAAAATTTCAAAGTATTGAAAATAAACAAACAATTATAGACCCTTTTTATCAATATCCTCATTACCTCATTTGTATTATTTAAGGATTGATGGAATTACCAACTTTTCAGCTCAATTAAATGTTATGACCTACCCGCTAAGAAATCAAAAAATATTTTAAGACCCTATATTCTAATACTTACAACTTCACCTCACACAAATTCGTGTAGCTGAATAACAAGTAGGTAAAATAAAATATTATCTATAGGGGAGTCTGGGGATACTTGACCCCTGAGGATACATGATCCCACAGCTAAACATGTACTAAAATCATTAAGAAGAGGTTTGAAACCTGACAATAATGTTAAAGTTATACTTGTACACAAAACTGGCAACACTATTTTTTTTTTCAGCCATTTTGTTTAACTCAAGAAAATGATTGTCTGAATGTGTCAAAGGAAACTTTTTTTTTTTTTTTGGAAAGCTTTCCGAAGTTTACATTATTCGTTATACACAACTTAAAAAATATATCGAAGTGTAATGTTAAAGCATAGACAGTCTATAAAAATTGAGGCATATTTTTAGTAAATTGCCTCTGATTGTTAATAATAGAACAAGTATCTTTGTAAAAATCGCATATTAGGGATACTTGATTCCCTCGTTTAGAGGGATACGTAATCCCATGGATCAAGTATGCATATCACAATATAAACGCATTGAAAACAATATAAATCTTGTTTACTTAGTTGACATTAACTTTTAACATTCAAAACCATGATCACATAATAAAATTTCAAAGTATTGAAAATAAACACTGTTAAATACGATCAAAGTCCTATCATTCGATGGAAAACCGTTGAAATAATTGGAAATGCAAAAATCGTTGTGTTTTTGGAAAAATAATTAAATGTAACGCATAAAAGCGTTGAAAATATTAAAAATACTCTCGTTGAATGATTATGAATTGAAAAAATCAAGTCTGTGTGAGAGAAACGAATGGGATAAACCAACTATTGAAAACTGTTAAGTTCGGGTAAAAATATTTTGATTGTTAGCCAGTACAAATATATTTAGAAAAAATTATAATAGAACAACTGATAAGTGAAAAGAAAAATTCATAACTTGAATATTTCGTTCGTTGAAGCGTGAAGAAAATACTTTTGAAAATTTCAAAGTATTGAAAATAAACATTGTTAAATATAATCAAAGTCCTATTATTCGATCGGATATCGTTGAAATAGTTGGAAATGCGAAAACAATTATGTATCGAAAAACAAATAATTGCAATGCATAAGCAATGAAAATGTAAAAATACCCCTGCAAAATGACTATGAAGTGAAAAAAAAATCAAGTCTCTGACTATGTATGAGTTATGTCAAACGAATGGGATAAATATACTTTTGAAAACAGTTAAGTTCGGGAAAAAATTATTTGAATAATTGTGGTTTAGCATGTACATTTCGCATAACGTAATGGAGCTGTGAATATCGTAAAGGGCTTGCTTTCTCACGCGTGATAGGAAAATCAGACTGATTCATTCCTCGTCGATGACTTGACTAACTATGAAACCACATGACTAGGGGAAGTTTGTATGCGAGGTTTCGTAAAAATCAGATCAGTTTGGTTTTCCGTGTCTGTCGGTTGTATGAGATTTCATTCTGCATTAAAAAATTGAAAAGAAAAATATAATTAAAATATTTTAATACAACTCTGGCGTGAATCGGTGTCGCATGCGGGAAAAATTATTTCAGTTATGACTGTTGGTTTGATTGAAATAAGGGCTGAATTGAGGTTACAATATTTTGATGTAGTGTATTTGATAACGACTCACAGCTTATAACTTCTTTCAGTACTTTTATAAAAAAAAACATCATTTCAGCAAACTTGGGGTAAGTTTCAAAGATTTTTACTTTTAATTAGTTAATTGTATTTGAAGGAATTTTTTTAGGATTATGTTTAAAGTTTTTTTTCCTTCTTTCCCAATGTTCAAGTTATAAAGATTGTATGTTTCTGTTTCTAAATTTTTGTGTTTGAGTTTCGCTTAGTCGTAAATATTCAAGTCTTGAAGATTTAAGTTTATGTTCTTAATTTTTTGAATTTTTATGCTTAAGTGCTTTAAGTTAAACTTGTGTCAAATATTTTCAATGTTCAATCGAAAAATTCTTAAAAGTGATTATGGAAATAATAATTGTAATAAGTTAAAATTTGTGTTGAACAAAGTTTAATATCTTTTCGCCAGGGCTTTCTATGTTTAAGTATATTCTAAAAACGCTTTGGAAGCATTTGAAATTACTTACTTAAGTTTCGTAAAAATATCGTTTCTGAGTATTCGTTCTGATTTGAAAGTCGTAAATTATCTCTGTAGTTGCTTTGAAAATCTGCGTTAGTTAAATGAGTTAAATTGATTCCAATAATTGAAAAGAATAATCATGGTAGTGTGGAAAATACACAAAGTAAAAATGTGAGTTCAGAAAAACATTAGGTTTACTTAGATTTTTGAATATTGTAGTAAAACTCTGTTAATGGTGTCCGTAGATGGTAAAATAATATTGGTAATAATAATAATAATGAAGTATTTTGAATATAGCAGTGTGTAAATTACATTGTAAGTTCAATAAATGCGTGAAAGTAGTAAAACGAATAAGTTAAAAATAATAATTGCGAATAAGAAAAAAAAATATCTGTGTCAATTCAATGAATTAAATCGAATTGAGTACGACTCAACTCTTGAAAAGTTGCAATTTCCCTAGCCAAACTTGATTGAAAAAACTTTGCTAGTGTGAAAGAATAAACAATAAATGAATAAAGTAAAAAATACAAGATTGAAAGTATTAATAATACGATTTTCTAAGTGAAATTTGATAAATTGTGTTCTGGAAAATGATATGTGTGTTAAAAAAGATCTATGATGAAGTATTTTTGAATATATTAAAGCGTAATGAATTTTATGATTTCAGTAATTGTATGAAAATAATAATATGGGTGAGAATATGATTAAGTTAAATAAAATAATTGTGAATATGAAAAAAGTAATAATATGAGTTAATTAAATCGAATTAAACCTAACTTTTGAATAGTTGTTAAAATCCTAACTAGAGTGAAAAAACTTAGCTACTGTGAAAAATACAAGTTCAAAAATATTAATAATAAGATTTTTTAAGTTAAAATCGTCAAATTGTGTAAATAAAGTGATACATTCAAAATGATGAAAGAATTATATTGAAAACGGAGAAAGTAAATTCGGCTGAAAAGAATTGAATCAAATTCTTGAAAAGCTGCAATTTCCCTAATCTAACATCATTGAAAAAACTTTGGTGATGTGAAAAAAAAAAAAAAAAAATAAATAAATAAATAAATAAAGTAAAAATACAAGTTTGAAAACATTAGTAATGAGATTTCCTAAGTGAAATTCTGTAAATTGTGTTTGTAGATTGTAAAGTCTCCTGTGCTAAGAATAATAACTATGGCGAATATGTTTAATGTGAATTAGTTTACAAGTTTAATAAATGCGTGAAAATAATAAAATGGGCAAGAAAATGATTCAAATGATTAAGCTAAATAAAATAATTGTGAATATGAAGGAAATAATATGCATTAATTAATAAAAATTAAATCGAATTAAACCTAACTCTTGAACAGTTGCTATTTCAATAAATAATAATTAGAGGGGGAAAACTTTGCTACTGTGAAAAATACAAGTTAGTAATAAGATTTTCTAAGTAAAATTCGGAAAATTGTGTTTGTAGATTGCAAAGCCCTTGCGTTAAGAAA
>NC_072737.1:26307879-26403244 GCF_026930045.1 Uloborus diversus | reverse complement strand
GGATTTTTAGAACCTATTATGTGCCCATTCAAACTCAATTTCAAAACCTTAATTCTGCTGTAGTTTATAAGACAAATATCGTTTGATTCATGTATAACACTTTTTAAATACCTAGCAGAAAGCTGGCTGTTGAGTAGTGAATAAAGCGCCGTCGTTTGGAAGCAAAAGATTCCTGGTTTGTAGTCAAATCCTCTGAGTAAGTGCTCATTAAATTCGTTTAACGAAAGTCCTTCGGTCGGTCTTTACAGCTATCATGCGTGCAAAGTTCCACCTTCCGTTTAGAACCAAGCAAATGGTGCGCAGGTGATGCTGCCATCTATCGAGACAAAGTTGGACTCCTCCCCACACTGTCAAAAATGAAACGCTCAATTTTGACGATTTGGCAATCCTCGAGCACTATTTCGTTATCTTCGACGATCCTTTCGTCATCAAATCACGTGATATTTGACAAAACCAGAAATCTCAACTTTTTGACGAAATTATTTCGTCCCGATTTCGTCATATTGCAGTGCATTTTGGGAGTTTTCGTTTCAGTCTTGTACTTGCTCGTTAAATTATCCTAAACGATTCATAAAAAAAGGTTAGTATTTATTGAAATTTGTATGTACAATGTGCTTTTTCTTTTATTTATTGTTACATTTTTGTTTAGTGTTGTGTTTATAGTTGTGTTTAAAACACATTAAAATTGAAAACGAACCGTTCGATTAGGTTTAGAACTCTGTGTGTTTTTTTAACTAACTTTGAGTCACCTCCACGTTAGGCTTAACTAGCGTTGATTTTTTTTTTTTTTTTTTTATTTGCAAAAGGAAATGTTGGTTTATTGACATTAGTTTCCAAAAACGTACTTCCTTTATTTCGTTAAAAAAATGTCAAACATGACCATAGAATTTGTACAAATTTAAACTTACAAAAAAATTCCACCGTAGCTAAACTAACGCAGATGATAAATACAGCGCTTTTATAAAAGGCATAGAACTTTGAAGCTTTTAATTTCAACGTTGAATATATTGCATGGTTATGTGTTTTCATTCTTCTCCATGAATTTTACAAAAATAATTCTGTAAAACAAGGAGTATTTTTTAGTTTAATAGTTAAAATTTTTTTCACTGTGCATTTTTATTTTCTTAAACAAATATGTACCCATTCCCCAATAAGTATTGATCTTCTTTCTTCTTCCACTCTACATGTAATGTTTTATTCAATGTTATAATTTATACAGTTGCTCCCAAAAGTGTTCGTACACTTATCATTTTCAATGAAATATTGCTCTACCCATTAGTAAAAATTAATATTTTGGAATGGGTAAATAATATTACAAAACTACATGAAATATTTTAATAACAAAATAAAATATGATTTTGAAGAAATTAATAATAAAAAAGTATCAAAAACTTTATAACACAAAAGTGTTCGTAGAAAATATTTTAAAATAATTGTTTAGCAATCTTTGAATAAAACCAAAGAAACTCGAGGAAAAAAAGCGCTTGATGCAATAAAAAATAAATGCAAATCGCTTATATTAGCTTTTGGATCTGAAATGATACCCTCTTTTTTTTATGCTCGTAGACCGGACTTATAAATGCTTACCCCATGTTGTTTATATAATATATTTCCCTACGGCAGATGTTTCTAGCAATAAGTGCTTATGTTCATTATTTGTGGAGCCTTTTTTTTTTACTTGCATAAAACATGAGGTAAAGTAAATATCAATTTAATACGAATCATTTTAAGTTAGAGAAGATATTAATTTCCGTAAAGAACTCTATCTTTGTGCTTGATATTTCAGCAGAATATTTTCAATATTTTTTTCAATTTTTCCGCAAATTAAATAAATTAATGAAAGTAGAGTTTTAATGTTTAACCTCGATTTCAAAAAAAAAAAAAAAATACACATACAGTAGCATGTTTTGAAAACAACAATGATAAGCATTTTTTGTTGATTATTTCCACACTTAATACACTAAATTTATCAGTTTTTCTATGTCAATTTGTGTTACATGATTTGTGATAATTATGAGTTTTTCCATTATGCATAGTTTCTACGGCTAAAATTAATGCAGTATTAATTTTATTGCTATATTTCACGCTTCAAGGTATTGTCAACAAAAAATGAGAAATCCGGGTCTACATGAAACCAGACTAAGAAGCATTTTATAGGTTAACTACCAATCAATCCAAATGTAAATTAAAGTTGTGATTTTTGCTGGATGCAAAGTAAAATATCTGAAATTTTAACCGAACAGCTATACTTTAATTGAAAAATTGAAAGGATAATCAAAAAAAAAAAAAGAACGAAAAAGAAAATCCATCGATTTCTGTCAATTAGTTCTCAAGACACAAACAAAGAAAAGCACTATGTTATTGGGTTTCCCCTGTCTTTGGCAACTCTTCTCCCTTGGCGTGTTTTTTATTTACTGCGTGAAAATTACATATTTTAAAAATCAAATATGATTGGGGAAAAGGTAATACTTCCTTGGTGTTACTCCCTCCGTCTCAAACTAGTAGAGCGACGTTTGAATATTTTTGTACCAGTGATTAATTCTGACGCTTTTATGATTTTGTTTGAATATTTTTTAATGATTTCAAGGTACTATACTATCAATTAATCGAGTGTTGGAGCCCTTGGTGTTTGACTCTAATTTGGTAGTAATTTAAGGAGGTAAGGCTCGGTAAGTAAATGTTACTTATTGATAACATAACACAATAAAATTTCTGAAAAAAGTAAAAATAAATCATAATCATCAGTTTCAGTACTACTTAATTTGTTAGTATCTTAATAGAACTAATTTGTGGTGGAGGGAGTACTTCAGGAAACATTCGTCAAGAAAACTGCAAATCTAAAAACGAAAGTCGGGAGAAAACGGTGTATTTTGGCTGTCGGCTGAAATAAAAAATAAATTTAAAAAAAAAAAATCACAGATCAACAATTGTCGCACTCTTGATTTTTTTTATAGCTCGAAAAAAAAAATGAAAATTCACGACTTGATATGCAAAGGAATTAACTAGTTTAATGGCTAAGTAATGCTGATTGTCGATAAATTGAAGAAACTCTAATTCCAGAACGCTATTCAGAAATTAATTTCAGATACCAACTGAGAGAAATCATTGTCTGTCTGTCTAAATAAAAATTTTGCCCATCCGCTGTAAAAATAACTCACTCTTGCAATCTGCTTGGAAAAATAGCTGTCACCGTCAAAATAATCATGTTTTGAAAAATATGAAACTGAAATCAGATGATCCTTAAAGTCACAAGAGAATCGTAGATTTTTAACTGAAGGGGAACAATTTTGAAAGAAATTGTGGAAAAATGCTTTTTTTCAGAAATAAGCTGCTGCATTTAATCGTAAAACTTGCCTCGAAATAGAAAAAAGATCAATGTGCATGAGGGCATACACCCATGGACTTACGCATTTACTTATTATACATATATTTTCTTTTTAAAACCTTTTAGGATGGATCCAACATCATGGAGATAATCAGAACCAAGTCAGACGAAGATTTTTTCCATAATTATAACAATATTCAGAGTGTTCGTATATTATACATTGATTTCATGTTACACATTTTCGGAAATAATAATAAAAACTTAGGGGTAAAAAGCAAAGGTATATTTTATAATTATTTAACAAACATTACACTAAATTAATTTTACCGAGAGATTTATTTCACATCTGCATTTTTTTAAGATTTATATTTTCAAATACCTTTTGCAATTTTGGCAGAGAATTGTTTTCAAAGTATGAAGTATGAAATGCATGCAATAATAAAGTTCCTGTATTAAACATAAATTTGGCCAAATAAACATTCTACATACAAACAAAGTTAATAAAACAAATAATTGATTGGAAAAAGAAAAAGGTAAGCTTTTTCTTAAGATAATCTAATTTTACTTTCTGTATCTAATTTTAGAACAAAAATATACTAACTTAAAGTTGTCTATTTTATTGTACTTTTTCTTTGAAATTTGTGGTATAAGTTGGATAAAAATATTTTTCTTTTTTTTTTCTGGAATTTTTTCATGCAATGCAAAGAAGAAGAAAATCCCCAGCAAATTTCTCCCGAGCATATATCGATGTAACTGTGCATAAAAGTGGCACATGATTTATTTTTCCAGAACCCAATGTCTGCTGAGGAAGTAGCACTTTTATATTTCCAGTAGGACAGGGCGATGTAGAAATTTCTACATCGTGATGCATCGCCATCCTTACATCGCGATGTAGCGATGCATCGCGATGTAGTCCAAACAGTTTGAAATATTCTTCCCGCTTTTGGGGCACCCCTCCTCCCTCATTAGGGGAGTTTTCCTTACAAAAATCCAGGCTTTTGTCAGATCTTTTTCTAATTTGGCACATAGGTCCTTTAATCACATGGGGTAGTAACCCATATGGATACTACCCCATGGGAAACTATCCTATGTGGATTTCCAGCATCAAAGGACATCTGGGCCGAATCTGGAAAAGATTCGACGAAAACTGGATTTTTATAAGGAAAACTCCTGTGGGGTTTGGCACACATAGCGGGACGAAAACTACAATATGGGAATTCCCAAGCATCAAAAGACAAATGTACCAAATTTGGAACAGATCAGACGAAAGCTGGGTTCTTATAAGACCCCCCCCCCCCCGGCACTCACATGGTTCTCCACTCCATAGCGGGACGAAAACGGGAATTCCCGAGCGTCAAAGGACATCTGTGACAATTTTGGAAAAGTCCTGATAAAACTGGTTTCTTATAAGAAAACCCACCATTTGGTGGTTGTCTCCCATAGCGGCACGAAAACTACTTTATGAGAATTCCTGAGCATCAATGAACGAACCTCTATGCCAAATTTTGAAAAGATCCGACCAAAAAATGAATTTTTTTCAAGGAAAACCCTTATTGGGTTTGCTCCCCCCCCCCCCCCCCATAGTGACGAAAGCTAACCTCCGTGAATTCCTGAGCATCAAAGAACCTCTATGGCAAATTTAGAAAAGATCGGACAAAAACTTTTTTTATATAAGGAGAACCCCCCCCCAATGCGGGGTTGCCCCCCCATAGTGGAAAGAAAACCACCCTATGAGAATTCCTGAGCATCAAATAACGAAACTCTGTGCCAAATTCGGAAAGTTCCAACAAAAACTGGATTTTTTGTAGGAAAACTACCATAGGGGTTGCCCCAACCCCCAAAGAGGGACGAAAACTGCCCTGCATGAATCCTCAGGCATCAAAGAACCTTTGTGCAAAATTTTGGAAAAATCCGACAAAAACTAGATTTTTTCAAAGACCCCCCCCCCCCCCCTCCTTATAAAGTGATGAAAACTACCCTGCGTGATTCTGGAGCATCTAAAAACCTCTGTGGAAAATTTAAAAAAGATCGGACAAACTTTTTTTTTAAAAACGGAGAACCCTCAATGCGGGATTGTCTGCCCCCTCCCCCCCCACATAGAGAGACATAAACGACCTTGTGTGAATTCCCAAGCCTCCAATAACGAACCTCTGTGCCAAATTTGGAAAATATCCGACAAAAATTAGATTTTTTGAAGGAAAACCCCCATTATGGGGGTTTAATTAGATACCATGGGGACTTTAATCTGCAATGAATTGTTCTACCTTTTTTAAGAAGTTGTTTGTTTGCATTTTTACATAAATAAAAATTTGCTTGACATATTTTATGTGCCTCTTTTTTCAACAATTAGTACTTGTCTTTTTTTGTTGGGGAGGGGGGGCTGCAGGCCCGTTATTTCAATTTTTTCCCAAATATGGCAAAGAGTCTGTACTCAATAAAAATTTTACAGAAAAGCAAGTAAAACGACGGCCAGCCATGTGTAAAAACATGAATGTTAAAAAATCAAGACGGGAGGGGGGGGACGTCAATTGACCACCTGACCCCATAAATGACGGGCCTGTGAAAGTGACTATACGCATTAAAATGGGAAACTACGGTGGTAAGCTTCTGAAGTTACGATTTGATCACACGCACACGAATCTTATAAAATACAGTCGAACCTCGTTATAACGAACTTAAAGGGACCATTAAAATCGATTAAAAACGTGGTTCGCTTTATCCGAAAAACAATAAACAAGAAGACAAGGATTGCAAAAAAGTTCATTTCAGCAGTTATTTGTTTTAAGCGTGTTCGAATTAACGAGGTTCGACTGTATTCTGAAAAATAAAAAAAAACTAATGTGCTCCAAGATAAAAAAAAAGGAAATAAATTTTCTTAAAAATTTACGAAATTAACGTTCTCATATATGACGAAATTAATTTGACGAAACTAATGCTCTCAAAACTACGAAAATGATTGCTAATTTGACGAAACTGGAATGAAGAAATATTTTGTTACATTTGACGAAATTCGCATCCTCAAACCACTTACAAAAGCAGTTTCTTCAATTTGACGAAATGTTCGCTCGGAGCATATCCCTGAAAGTGGTTTCGTCAAAAACGAAGAAAATTTCGTCAAATTTGAAAGTTCATTTTTGAGAGTGCAAATGGGTGCCTAACATTCTGAGGCGTCAATACCTTCTGCATTAATTCCTTCTTCGCCAAGTGAAATAAGCTAAAGTCTCCCAAGTGTCATTAGAAGTAACATTAACATACTAAGGGTAAGTAAAAAAACTATCCACCGTTACTACCAACCAATTATAATTTACCATAATCAAATATTAGATTTAACAGAAACTGTCAATTTTACTGCTCCAGCTTTTCAAAAATTGTTTTTTTTTTTTTTTTTTTTTTTTTTTTTTTTTTTTTTTTTTAGATCATTATTATTTTTATTTATTTATTTATTTATTTATTTTAGTTTTTTTTTTTTTTTGGTATTTTTTTGCTCTTGGCTTGAATCAAAGACTTTTTTGCGAAAACCAGTATTTCTCCTCAATTTAGCAATGGTTTAAAAGAATAACATTTTAATTGTGTATTTTTTCCCGAAACATTTAACACAATTCTATTATTTATAGCTTTAAATCAGGTTAAAGTAAATTATTCTGCAAAACATTTTCTTAATTATTTTTTGGCAATTCAAGCTAAAAATTTTGGAAAATCTTCGTCCAAGATTTGCTCAGAATTTTATTTTATTTACAATCGTCATCTACCGTACTGAAATACTCGTATTAAATGTCACACGTTGTGTCACCAAAAAGTTCGGTAGGAATAATTTTCTAAAACATAATGTCTAATAAAAATTACTTTCATAGTTTTTCACAATACTTCGTAGGTTTTTCTTTTTTTAACATAAATTATATGTTTTAAGATATCAAATGATCTAAAAAAAAAATTTACCATTTAAGAGCCTATAATAACTAATGTTAAGAAATCTAAGGGATACATTTTTTTAAAAGGGGGACAAAAAGTCAGGATTTTTTAAATTTAACCGAACACTCTTTTGTATACACTAGGATAATTTTCTCTCATTAATTTGAAACGTTTGCAATCTTAACGACTATTTTTCATTTTATTTTACTGCCGTCATGCTGTTTTACGGTAGCATACAAAAAAATTTTTGGTGATACCATTCATTCGTTTCCTTTTCAGTGGATTTTTTTTTTCAAGAGGGACCATTAAGCACGGCTAAAAGTTCTATCAAGAAAGAAACAATAATAATTAAACTAGGGCATGAAAAATTAAAATGATCTACCAAAAATATTTATAAAAAAAGGGAAATAAGAAAATCAGCAAGTAGCAAAAAGTTGGATTTAAATATTTCACCAACTAAATAAATCACATCTGTATCTGCACACAACAATAAACAACACTACAAATATAATGCATAGCGGAAAATGATTATCTTTTTACACATACAGAATCTGCCTCAATAAAAATGCTATGACTTAAAAATGAACTCAGCACGCAATTTTAAACCCAACAAAATATTTGAGTGACAACCCTTCGTCTGAAAATACATGTATTTCATCCTATTTACGTATTCTGTCGTGAATGAGTGACATTTTACCATTCAACGAGATATTATCTGTAATCAAGTTTGCTATATTTAACCTTTGTTTGCATCCTGTAATTCACAAATTCAATTAAATTGCTCGAGCAGATAATACCAGACACGCAACGAAATGAATTTAATCTTGTAGAGCATGGTGAACTATTTTTGCAACAGTGGATAAGCATAATGTTGAAAATGATTACCTTTAACCTGGCTATAGCATGAGTCAAAACAACTTAATAAGGGAAAGTTTAAGTAAAAGTTTTGTGCACGTTTAGGCAGTTATAATAAATCTCTCCTACAGAAAGTACATCACAGAGCTAAATGAAAATTTGTTTCTTAATTTTACTTTAAAAAGTAAGTAAGAGAGAGAGTAAGTTTGGGAAGAAAAATAAAGTTAAAATATGTTTGAAGTAAAAAAAAAAGAATTTAGTATTGAACAAAAGTATGTTTAATCAACAAAATCTTAAACAAAAAAATTAAAAAGTTTCTTTTTTTCTGTCTGCTTTTTTTTTTTTTTTTGTTATGAAACAATTTTGTGTATAATTTTAAAGTTGAAAAATAAATTGAAGGTTAGGAACTGCGGAGGGGAAATCCAAACCATTTTATTAAAATTTCAACTGCGATGGAAATTATTTTTTAATGGAGAGAAGTGAACAAACTTTCATGTATTTTTAGTATTATGTATTTTGCTTTATATATTACAAAAAGCAAAAAAAAAATAAATAAATAAATAAATAAGTATAAGTACCAAAATGTTGCATTGAAATATTCCACCAACTAAATAAAACCACATCGCTATAAAATTGTAAAATAATTCACCAAATAAATGTATCAAACCATTAATTAACAATAAAAATATATTAAGTCTAAATTTAAGGTATTATAAACAGGCACGGTATCTCGTTCCTTGCTTTGTATACTATACAAAATGTATTCATTTTTCTCTTTCTCGCTCAAAACAATAGAACTACAAGTAATACGTTAAAAAAGGTTGAAAATTAAATTGAAAAAACCTCGAGACGAATCCTTTTCAAAAGTTGCAATTCATATGTACCTTCTCGGTAAAGTTTTTATTCAGCGACTAAATACTAAAAACAGTAGGAATCTTTTTACTGAAGAAGTAGTCTAACGTTCCCTCACATAATACAATCTTTCTAATTAGCTTTGTTGCACAGAAAAAAAAACAATAAATTGCACCTTAACAGATACGCATAATGTAGTTCGATCTGTTTGAATATCTCTTGTTGATAGGAGTATATTAGTAAAATGAGGTTTTGGAAATTTATTTAAGACTAGCCTGCGTGCCCGGCGTTGCACGGGCTACTTAAAAAATGAAAGAGCTGTTCAATTGATGTTTTTGTATTATTCTGACATCAGTTTCTAAAGCGCTAAGGAGTAAATAATTACGCGTAATGCAAGGTTTGCAAAACACCAGTAGAGCATATTTTTGGCAAAAACCTCTTTAACGTTAATCATATTTATCAATAATACAAGTTATGAGTATTTTCAATTAGCACAAAAGATGAAAATATATGCAATTTCAACTATAATATGTGCTCACTTTATACTGAATTAAATCTGATAGAATATATCTGAAATATTTATGTACAATTACAATCAGCTTTTTACATAAAATGACACACACTTTTTTGTTGATTACGTGAAACTAAAGCACCAAGACTTATTAAATACCAATAAGCATTAATTTAATATCAAGCCATCAGATTCCAATTAAGCTTTAGTTAAAATCCTTAAAAACAATCTTTTTTGTTCAACTCTGTTTCACTTAAAGAAATCCAAACAATCTTAATTTAACGTGTTCTTTTAACGATACAAACTGTATTGCAAAAACCGAAACTGGAAGGAAAAAGAGATTTATTACAATTCCCGAAAACTCACCCATGTGACGGAAAAAAGTCCAACAAAATAAACGTAATTAGTCGCACATCCTAAATGTACCCAAATATGAGGCCGGTGAATGATAAACTTACACTTCAATCAAAAAACATTACTAAAGAAACATTTTTCATATGCTGAAAAAAGTTAAGAACGTTGAATGTGAAAAAATAAGAAAGGACAGACGATAAATGTCCGAATAGAGCAACCAATTTTAAACTAATTAAAAATGAAATTCTAGATGGAAACGTTGTTTTAAGATTTGGACAGCAGCCAAAAAAATCTCTTTTGACACAATTATTAGAATTTTATTTGCTCACCCATATGCAAAATGGCAACAGGAAAGAAATAAAAATTCCTGAATAGCGTTATGTTAATTAACGTTTTCATTAATATCTCCGCTAATTAAAGTCGTACAATTATGAGATTGGTCCTATTGTTTTCTTTGGAAAATTTCGAATTGATCGGTATCTCGTTTGACTCCCGATTCGCAGTGGTTCTCGAGAAGATCGATCTTCAGACAGACAGACAGACAGACAGACGGACGCGAACAGATTTTAATATTATAGTGGATATTTAACTACCAACAATACATTAGATTAATAAAGAAGTTGTTACTAAGCTTATATTTTATTAGCTGTAGAGTTTATAATTGGATAAACTAGAAAAGATTAAAAGTAAAATAATGATAATAAAATACTAATATGAAGCTCACCATCATTTAATTGGAAAACTAGTTCACTGTACACTGTATTTTAAAATTCCCTCAAAAAACGGAAAATGTACTGGCAGCAGAGTTGCCGACCATTTTCCGTTTTTTTTACAGAAGTGGTGTTTTCCGTTTTTATCACGGATGCTTTCCGTTTTTTCATACTGACACTTTCCGTTTTTATCACGGACGCTTTCAGTTTTAAAACTGCTATTTTCCGTTCTCAATCGGAATATTTTCCGTTTTATGAACTGATGTTTTCAGTTTCTAATATAGATATTTTTCGTTTCATGAACTGAAGTTTTCAATTTATAATAAAAATATTTTCCGTTTTATGAACTGATGTTTTCAGTTTTTAATATAAATATTTTCCGTTTTATGCACGCATATTTTCAGTTTAAAAAACTATTATTTTGAAAATATAGCTGGGCAATTAAAGCATAATGAATTAACATTTGCAGATTTTTAAAGCCCTCATATTTTTTCTTTCTTTCTTTTTTTTTTTTTTTTTTTTTGAAAAACAGCAAAAAAATAAAGAAACAGTTTTATTAGAGCATTTACACGAATTTCTTCATTAACTTCCAAAAACTTGTGAAACTTCCTAAATGTAAGGAAACACATTTTTACTATGCAGAAACTGTCTTTCTCTTTTGAAGGTATAGATGGAAGATATAACAGCTATCTGGGAATGTATTTGCTTTGCATTTTATTGTACTGAAATCTTTTATAAACAAACAATTGCAAAACATATGAAATAAACGCAAATCATACCAACTGTTTTTTTCTTTTTTAAATCAGTCTTCACAAAAATACCCTCCTCTCCCCCTCCCCCCCCCCCCCCGACAAAAAAAAGTTCATGTAATAAACTGTGCGATTCTTTATTCAACAATAACTGCCATAAAATTTAACTTTATCAAAATTATTGTAACTTATCAATTGTGCCTAGTTAACATTGTTTTCAATAAGACAAAACATTTATTACAAGTACAAAATCATTTATTGCAGATCTTGTGCTACAATTATTGCAGATCTTGTGCTACACAATTTTTAACATTATTTACTTGTGCCAATGTCGAATTAATAGTTTGATTTGCTGTCAACATCAATACCGTTGTTATTTCTGCACTCATATAGAGATCAAATCATAGGTACAACTGGGTCATCTTTCGACGATTCCAATTTTTCACAATTAATGTCACACACCTAAATTACAGGAATAAAAGTATCAATGCATTATATCAAAAATATTTAACACATTTACTTTTTATTGAATAAATTATCAAGTGTTATGTCATAAACATGCAGATGAAAACATCAATTACCTACGGTAAGATATTTGACTACAATTTTTCTTGACAACGAGGTAATACACTGACAGCAAGCGAAAAAAGTAGTCAACAGCACTGAAATTGAAATTTGGAGAGAAATTAGGCATCTTACTTCAGAAACAGTTAATTTGTAAAAACCCATGCATATATTTTTTTTTTTTGCAACAATTTTTAAATTAATACTTTTAATTTAAAAAGTGGCAGCGTGGAGTAGTAGATATGTTAGAATTGAACGTGCCCAGCCAATAGCTCAAAAACAATTCTCGATCTCTTCTAATTCTCGGCTAGCTATACTTGGGGCGAACCTTACCTGGCAGCCAAGTAATACTGAGCTTCGGATATGCTTGGCATTCACAATGCTTCCAGGTTAGGTTTGCCCTAACTCTAGTAAGTGTACCATTTTGTTTGCTAACTCAATTTTTGTTCCGAACCTCATTACTTGACTCTCAAGAAACAAAACTTATCCATGAAAAAATAGTATTTTAGCAGGTTATAAGAATTGTTTCGAGCATATTATTCAATAACTTCAAAAGAACTGTCATGAAAGGAATCATGAATTTGTGAATCACAATTAATATCACGGAGTTATACCTGGAGGTTTTTCTACTATATTCTCTCCCCCCCCCCCCACACACACAAAAAAAAATCATTTTTTTTTATGTTTATAATTTGTCCTTGTACTGTGCTTTCAATCTCCTTTTGCATTTATGTGGAAGGATGCAATAATGCACAATTCCACAAAATCATATAAAATTGCAGCTGGTGCGGAAAATAATTTTAACTACGAGAAGACAATTTTTTCAATGTATATGCTATAGTTGAACCCAGGTCAACGAGAGCCAAGGTTAGTCCTTCTTAGTTTGATCGCCTTAACCCCTCCCCACATAAAACTGTAAAAATTGTATTATTCCGATTCCGACTGATTAGTTATACACCTGAAAAACTTTTCATGGAAACTGTTTTTTTCATTAAAAATTTATTTTTAAAACAGTAAAATAGTGTTAGGCTTTATTTCTCTGGGCTAGTCGGGTTTTTAAATTTAAAGTATATCCTTCTGCAAGCGGAAAGACTTCTGTTTAACATCAGTTTCTCTTTAAATTATCATTGAATTCGGTTTACAGACATTCTGCATTTTAGAACAAATTGTGAAGTGTGTTGGGTTAGGATAGGCTGTCTCCTTTATTAGTTTTATTTGCTAAAGCAGCTATGTCGTTAAAACTAGATTACACTGCAATAATTTAAAATTACTTTTGTTAGACTTAAAGCAGAAAATTTTCATGTTTGTAAATTTTGTCGTCATAATACATAGTAATCTAGTAACTGATAAACAGCCAACCATTTGTGCTGAGTAGGGCAATGTGGGGCAAAGTGAAATAGTTAAGATGACTGAGCTTTTTCAAAAGGAAAAAAATTAGAAATTTATTTTGAAAATTATAGTACGTAAAGAAAGAACATTCGATTTAAAATAAAACAAACATTGAAACTGTATTTTTTAATTTTGGCAGTAAATTTGCAGTTTCAAAAAAAAGTGGAAATTTTCAACTTTTTTTTTATGGAGCAAAGTGAAAAATGAAATATTTTATTTAATTACTAGTGGTACTCGCACGGCTTTCCCCGTAATAGAAAAATTAAAACATCTTTTGGTTCGCCTGTTATATTTACAAATAATGCATAGTGAATTTTCTTGCCAATTGGCTTGTACACATGTTACGGTTCCACGTTATGATAATTTCGTATATTGCCAATTGGCTTGTGCGCATGTTACGATTCCACGTTATAATAATTCCGTAATTTACTCGTCCATCTTATGATATTTTTGTTCTTAAAATTGGAACAGAGAAAGAACCACATCGAATTTTCGAAAAATCGCTTCGAGGTGCACACCCCCATGCTACAAAATAACTTTGTGCCAAATTTCATGAAAATCGGCCGAACGGTCTAGGCACGTCACAGAGATCCAGACATCCTCCGGACAGAGATACTTTCAGCTTTATTATTAGTAAAGATAGAAAATATTTTTGATCCATTGAATCAGTAAGTAAAAGGTTTAATGAGTAAATGAAAGATACTGAAACAATAAACTGAAAATTAAATTAGCACACATATATACATATGTGCACACACAGTTTGTAAGCATAATATTTCAAATTTTAATGCATGATTAAAATAAAAGAATATGTATTTTTCATAAATAATTTTTAAAATTGATTTATTGAGTAAATGCAACTTTTCTTCAACATTGAAAATTATTCACAATGAAGATAAAGGACACTCGTTTATTAGGAATATACTAAACAGCCTACAATAAATAGCTATTCCAAATTTACAGAATCATCAGAAAAAATTGTCGACGTAGAGCACTTTTGGTAGTTCCCAGTGACCTGCCCATCACGGTGCCGCTTCCAGTGGCGTTTTGAAACAATAAAGATATTATAACGGCAAAATGATCGTAGACCGGTGTCCGTACATTGGTGCTTCGGTTTGTGGTGAGTGCGGAACCAATGCATTGGTTAAGAGAAAAATTAGAAACCGATTTAACAATGCAGGATTTACACTGGTTTTTGGGGATGTATCAATCCAACGCCCAGCCCTAATGCATATGTAAAACAACATGTTTTATACTTACAATTTGCATATTCGCGGCGAACTTCCCTTTTCTGTTCAACTAGTTCTTTTCACTCAGTTGCACAGTTGAATCCGCATTCCAATAATAAATTCTCCGGCTCACTTTGGAAGGTTCCAGTGCTGAGAGGGTTCAAAGTGGACAGCATCTGGAATGTTAAATAAAGTGCTTAGAATAATATGATTCAAAGTTTTCAAAATAATGCTTTTTTTAATGATTGATACATTTTTTTACTCCTTTCCTTAAAAAATTATGTATTATATTCATTATTGTAGATAACAAGCATTTAAAAGTTTGAAAGGGGGGGGGGAGAAAATATTTAAAATTGTTTTCTTGAAAACCCGAGTAGTGAACTAAAACTAGATGCTTCAACTTGTTAATTGAAATCTAAACAATTGCAAGAAGCAAGTTTATACAGACATAGTTGTTATTCATAGAAATTAAAATAAATTAATTAAAAAATTTAAAAAAAAAATAGTATTTTAAGTAATAAGCAATATCTTTACATTAACCTTACATATAGGCAGAAAATATTCTTCATTAACAATAAAACAATCAAGACTCAATGGTGTCCCATCTAACAATTACTTAGTTATTCGAGACAATTTTGTAAAATATCCCCTTAGCAAACAAAAGTTTTTAATATTATTAGAAGCTTTTTAATTTTAAAAACTTGTCACGATGTTTTTAAGTTTAAACAAAGGTCTGCGGGAAATTAAATGTTCAAACTAGATAAAAAAAAAAACTTAATTTCAAGCAGCAATCATCGTTACAGAATTAAAAAAGTATTTATTTGTAGTAAAAATGTAAACACTCACCAGCAATCAATCCCGGATGAGAAGATACCAAGAACTTCGTCTTCGGCGATAATGATTTCTGACCGCTTCGGCATCCGCCATTGCTGCAAGATAAACAAACCGTAGCCTACGAACAAACGCTCTAAGCGTTTCAGTTAATGCAGTAATCACTGCTTTTGTTCAAAACAATTTGATGTTGATGGAGAAGAGGAAAAAGTTCGAAAAATGTTCAGTATACAGCTATCTACCTGCACGAAATAAACAACGTGCTTCGCCGCCATTTTGCTACCATTACTCAATACTAAAAAAAACTCTACGCTGGAGATATTCCGTTTTTTCACGGATAAACGCTCCCTCTAACGATCGATTACGGACATGTTCTGTTAGTGCACTAAGGTGAAAGAACATCTCCAGTAATTCCATGAAAAGTTCTGTTTTCAATCCAGAACGGAAGTTTTCTATTTATAAGGGGAAATTGTACAGTAAATTTACGGAAAAAGCATTAGTAAATTAAATGAAGCAATTTTACAGTGTAGGCTTTGCTATCAATGCAAAGTAAATGTGTTATCTGATGTTGCCAACAGCAAATATATAAATAAATATTACCAAGCAATGCTGCAACCATTTTCAGAAATGAAGGAACTAGAAGACATGGTGGTTTCAGATACAAACAAAAATGTCCAAGGTGCGTAATTTTCTTCTATTACAGCGGTTCTCAACCTTTCAGGATTTATGCCTCCCTTGAAAACTGACAAGTGATCATGTTCCCCTACCATGTGTGGTTAAGACACGTAGTACAATAGGAAATGGAACCTGATTAGTATAACTTATTGCAAAAAAATAAGTTTAAGTCCAAATAAGTTCACGCCCAAAATTTGTAATTACTACACAAAACTTTATATTCAACAAATTATAAGAACAATTTGTGTTTTGGCATTTTCTCTCCTAGATGTTGAACTTCAGGTCTTGTTGGGGTGCTTGAACTGGTGTCACAAATTGCTGTGAATTGAAAAACCTCACAAAAAATCGCAAGGTGCCAAATTCGGGGAGAGCGGACAAAGCACACCAAGTTTCTCTTTATTGAGCAAAGGTGCTTCGGAAAGTGTTCCCTTAAGGTCGCCTTAAAATTTCTTGAAGTGTGAATTGTTCTCAAATATTGTTGTGGATCCAAATGTCCTCTCAGTCAAATTCCGTCAAACAGTGGGGGGGGGGGGGGCAAATTTGCCATGTATGTGCAGTACATGGCGTCACCTACCTATTTTTTTTTTTTTAACTAAATGAAAGAAAACTTTAGATATGTATATGAAATATTTTTTTAAGAATAAATAAACCGTTTTGATTTATAAAAAAGGTTTTAATTGTCTTTAAATTCAGCAAGTTATACGTTACCGCACTCTGTAAAATTTTAAATATATGTATATTTTTAACAAAAAAAATCATTTTCCCTTCATTTGCAATGCAAGGTACAAAATCCAATTTCATCCAGCTAGATGAAATTGGCTGGACGACAGTGAAAGCATTTGCATTTTAAATTTAATTTATATGCATTACATAGGCGTCGGAACGCGGGGAGCTGAGGGAGCTTGAGCTCCCCCTGGAATATTTCAGACCGGCTTAGCTCCCCCGGAAAATTCTTGCACTGCTGCTTTTTGCCGTACATTGTTTACCTCAAACCTGATTTCAAAAATGTGATCTGCCTTTTTTGGGAATTTCGGAATTTCTACCCAATGAGCAACAAAAGCAGTGAGAAGACGAAGTGGTCAGTGCACTTGAATTCACCTTCACCTTTTGTTTCACTGTTTAAACACCCTTGATTGCCGAAATGCGGGAAAGTGGACTCTACTCCGCGGCCTGCGAAAATCAGTACCAGTCAGAGGCGTAGAATAACCAAACATTTTTTTTGGGGGGGGGGGGGGGCACCAGAGCCATCACCAAGAAGGGTTTTGCTACCCCCCCCCCCCCGGCCTAGTTTTTCAGAAATGGCGTCACCAATTTCATATTAGTAATGAAAAAAAAAAGCAGAAAGGAAACCTTTACGATTTTAAGAACATGTAACAGAAATGATAAGTGAACAAATAGAATAAAAGTGTCGAAAAGAGTTTTTTCTGAAAAATTTGAAAGCAAATGCAATCTCTGAATATTATTTAGGAACATCCAAGCAAGGTTTATGCATTATGATTTACCTCTGAGGAGCGCTGAAACGAACGTTTCGAACATTTTTTAACGAAAAGAATGTATTCAGTGTTTAGTACAAATCAATGACAAGCGTCAGTCAAGTAAAAAAAATGAATACGTAACTAAACATAACTTCATAGGGGCTGCCGGCATTTTTAAATTTCTTTTTTTCTTTTTGTAAAAATATCATCATGAAAATAGTGATTAAGTAGAGAAAAATATATGTGCCACCAAAATACATTTTAATTAGAGAAAAAGTTGAAACAGAGTATGGCGAGATTTAAAAATGTCATGACTAGTCACACCACTGCTAGTGTGCTAGTTCTAAGTGTTTAAATACAAAAGGCGAAATGAAACGAAAATTTTATCGCGATGTTCTGGAGACATGACATCTAAAACAAAAGAAAGTAAAAACTAAGATAAGTCTGAACTACCAAAAAATTCAAATTTTTTTTTTTTATTGACGGGGGCCGCAAACGCTTGTACTTCAAACAAATAAAAATATCAGACTAGAAATTGAAAATTTTATTATGGAAAAACCAAACCACTCAAATAATTTTGGAAATGAATAGCACCTGAGAGCGAAGACACATTGGCTTGGTTGGATAAAGCAGCGTGCTAATGAGGGAAAGGGTGGGAGCTCAAATCTGGGCCGAAAAATATCGTTTTAATGGGTTTTTGTTTTTCAGCAGAATTTTAATCCAAGTTTCCGCTAATATGCAAAATTCTAAGCTGTATATCTGTTGTTGTTAAAATCAGGAAACAAAACATTGATTTTAAGAGGGTAAATCGAAGTTTGACTTTGCAGAAGGATAAATTTCAATTTATTTTGCTGCTTTACTACGCATTGCTTTGGTCTATAGCATCTCGAGGTTGCATTGAAATCAGAAAATTCTTCCTTTGAACTCGAATGCTTCGCGTGGGTCAACTAGTCATCTAAAATTGCGTTTCTGGAATTTCACTATCGGAAAATTGCTGAAGACGGATCCCGAACCTCTCCTCCCAGTAACATAGCCAACTATCATCTAAAACTGTTTTGACAACTACTTCGAAAATTTTATTGATGAGCTTCAGCCCCTCCACCTCCACCAATATAATTTAAAATAATCTTAAATTTCGTTTAAGGTCTTACCTTTCAAATAATTACTGGGGTAAAGCACCGAAAATTCACCCCTAACATCATTAAAAGTCAAGTAAAATTGTTTTTGGTGCTCCAATTTGGAAAAATTTCCAGTCTCCATAACGATATCAAAGATGGCACGCAGCTGCGTTTCTTAGATTGTTCACTTTCGACAAATTTCTGGGAGGGGGGCCCCGGATTTCTCCTCTAATTAACATCTCCGAATAATGTGTAAAACTGCGTTTTCAGAACAACAATTTTGAAAAATTTCCAGGAAGAACCCTAAAATATAAAATTATTCAAGTTTCAATTTCGAAAAATGCCGAGGAAAACGCTCCCAGGGCACTTTTCCACCCTAGCATTAACAAAGATCATCTAGAATACATTTTTAAGACCACACAAATTACAAAAAACACACAAATTAGAAAAAACATCCTATTTTTGATTTTTGGGATAATTTCTTCATAATTCTGGAACAAAAGATTAAGTGTCTAGCAAGCTGGGGATGATGAGTCAGTCTGGCATTTAAATATGAATAACATGGGTGCTCCAGACATAACTAAAAAAGATTGCTAAGGTTGTTTGTACTTGTTCAAATAATTTCAACTTTCCAAAAACTTATCTCATTTTTAAGTTATCTGACCCCTCAGATTATACTTTACGAAGTTACAATTATTCTTGTTTTTTTGCTTTCTGAATTACGGTTTTTTCGTCACTTATAGATATATTTTCATGACAAAATTGTTACTTTTCATCTACTATTGCAGAAAAAAAAACCCAACAACATTACTTTATTAATATTTTATAGTTTCTATCAAAGACTTTTACAAAAACTTATCTGAACAATATAATATATAACGAATACTTCATTTTAACACATTTCCAACGTTCTGTTTCTCCGCCCTCCTGTTTCATCTATTCGCCTTTTTCTAGTTCTCAGAAAATAAATTCTTCTAAATGCTACGCTGTCGAAGCCTCCCCTTTCCTCCAAAATTATAACAGAGCACCTCAAATTTTGTTTTCAAGGCTCCGATTCCCTGAAAATTACCGGAAGAGAGTCCCTGGATATCTTACCATCCAACAACATGGGAGATTATGTAATGTTCCGTTTTTGGGACTTCAATTTAAAAAAAAAATTGCTGGGCCCCTAACGCCAACAAATATGATCCACAGTCGCGTGTTTTAGCGATTACAATTTCGAAAAAATTAACGAGAAGGAACCTCTGAACCTTTTCTGATAACACCATTGAAAAACGCTCTCTAGTAGGACTTCAAGTTTAAAAATTTCCAAAGTAGAGCCCTAGTACAGTCTTTTCCTCTGACATCATTGAAGGTTGTCTACAATTACGTTTAAGACTTCGAAATCGAAATATTGGGCGGGAGACGTAAATCGATTCGAAAAATCGATCGAGGACAATCCTTCGAGTCATATTTTCACTAAAGTCAATAAATATGGTATACAATCGCGTTTTTAAGACATTAATTTCGAAAAATTTTCAGGGAAGGTATTCAAAACTTTTCTCCCCTTAACATTACCTAAGATCGCCTAAAAATTCGTTTTTAGAACAAGAATTCTGAAAACTTTCTGGGGGAGGATCCCCGAAACTCCTCTATTTCTACGTGCTCATCATCGAGTACTAATTGACCTTCTTTCAAAACCAGAAGTTTTATCACCTCATTCTCTCCACAAACAATTGATACAAGATAAAAAAAGAGATGGAAGCTTCGAAGCTAATTTCATATGTAGAAAAAAAAATTAAAGTCCCTCCCCCCCACCAATTATTTTAAGGGGCCACTGCTTCTGCCCCTTACATACCAGACACTTCTCATAATGTGTCCCAGCTCCCCCTACTTCTACAAAGTTCCTACGCCTCTGATGCATTGTCTTCAACTAGTCAGTTTATGTAACCTGTCAGTTACAGGTCCTTTTTACTTTCCCAACTTCCTGCTATGCTGAACAAAAGTACTGATTTTGTATCTAAAATAATCTTAAGTAAGAATAAAATATTATACTGAAACAAATTTAATCCAAAAAGTACAAGCTGAAGTCAAAAATAGAAGTAAAGCTCTTTAAATACGATTCTGTATTTTCTAAAAATACATATGTTTAGAAAATATTTCTCTGGCTTAATTTACATTTCTTGACATCTTTGCTTATATTTTATTCTATGCTAGCCTTGAGGCATGTAGGAAATATGTTTGGATGTTTACTTTGGGTATGTATTTTTACTGCACTTAAGAATGCAAGAATAATGTTTTTAGATCACGTACTAAAGTTGACTAAGTAGTAGTCTGACAATTTACATTATGAAATACTATTCATTCGTATACAGTAGACTCCCGCTACAACGCGATCCGACTTACGCGAAATGGCTATAACGCGGTTTTTTTCCCCCGGTAAAGAATTTTATTCGTAACGCGAATTCTTCACCCGCAACACAAAACTCTTCCGAAGGGAATCACAGTTTTTTCGTGAATGGACCTTCATCCTCTTGGCATCACTGAGAGCGGAAGTTCCCACACCGTACTAGTCTGAATATTGCTTATAAAAATAACTCTATACTCCTCATTTTCCATTTATTTTTTTCATTCTATATGGGAAAGTTAATGAAATATAATGACACCTAAGAGCGCTGTTTCGTTTAAGGTTTGTGAAGATAGAAGGAAAAAGAGAAAGTTTCAACAACTATAGTGCATTTGTTTTTCTTACTACATAATCTACGTACCGTAGTGGTTTATTTTACGTCTTTCTTTCCCGTTGATCATTGATTTTGTGCATCGTAGCAGTTTTTTATGTGAAATAAAACGTTTTTTTTAAACATGCAATAAATAACAATTAAATTTTTTATTTACAAACAGTAATGTATAGTTAAGAAATGATTTTTAACAGTTAGGGGTGGTGTTTACAAGTGTCCTTAATCGTATAGGCATGTCTATAAAAGTTTTTACACATACCCTTTTCCACAACGCGAAATTTCAACTTACGCGAAGGGTCTTGGAACGCATCCCTCGCGTAAGTCGGGACTCGACTGTATTGATGACAAAAGAATGCATTGGAGAATGAAAAATAAAGTGCTTTATAACTTTAATGGCTACTGTTAATCTGAGTGAAATTTAAAACTAACTTTATTTCTTTTTAGTGAATAAATTCATTTTTACTTAAAACTCGCCCAGGTCAATTTCTTTGGTTTTTTTCCTTTATTTAATTTCTTTTCTTTTTTTCCTTTCCCGTTTCCTTCAATCTGTTCCCCCCCCCCCCATCTTTTTTCATTCAGGAAAACTTAAATTTCACTTGCGCTTAAAATCGTCTCACTGTTAGAGTTTTTTCAGATATATCAATTAAATACCTAGTGTTAAGGGGGTTATTCTAGTCTACAGACTCGATTTTGAGGCGATTTTGCGGGAGTACTCAAAAAAAAAAAAAAAAAAACCATTTTTTCTATCAATTTTTCATCATCTTTTTCATTGATACCTGAGAAGTATAAAAATGTATAATAGTGGGGGGGAAATTCAAAATTGAAATCAGTAGAGCCCGGCAAAGTGGGGAAAAATGAAGTGGTTGACAAAATTCCAATCCTCCTGGTGATCTGAAACATGAAACTAAAGTTGATTTTTTTTTAACAAGGATGTAAATTGTCTAGACGTAGCCAATTTGTGAAAAAAAAATTTTGAACAAAATGGCGTCTTCTTGAAAAAAAAAGGTCATTTTTGGCTCTTTTTTTAAATTATGGTAATTTTTAAAAAATAGTAAAAAACAAGAATACAGAAAACCTTACATGGAGACAATTTTGATACTATTAAGAAAGTCTGTGCTGAATTTCAAACAAATCTTTGCATAAGAACTTAAGATATTTTGTCAACCGTACTAAAAAAATAGTTTCAAGAAGGAAAAAAATTAATTTGAATTTTGACATCTTGAATTCAAATTATGTTTTTAGCAATCACGAGTGTGTGTGTATGTAGGCATGTGTGTTTGTGTGTGGGGAGTATGTGTGTTTGTGTGTAGGGGGTATGTGTATGTGTGTTTGTGTCTGTGTGCTGGCATAAGTGTGTGGGTAGTTGTGTGTATGAATGTGTGT
Source organism: Uloborus diversus (assembly GCF_026930045.1). NCBI lineage: Eukaryota > Metazoa > Arthropoda > Arachnida > Araneae > Uloboridae > Uloborus > Uloborus diversus. Next base: position 26,380,598 of record NC_072737.1, on the reverse strand, counting down.
GTGGGGGGGTATGTGTATGTGTGTGTAGGAATATGTGTTTGTGTCTGTGTGCTGGCATGAATGTGTGGGTAGTTGTGTGTATGTGTGTTTGTGTAGGTGTATGTGTGTATGTGTTTGTGTGCGTGTGTGTGTGTATGCGCGTGTGTGTGTAGTTGTGTATGTATGCGCGTGTGTGTAGGACATGGACGCAACCTGGAGACGGCTTTTGATATAGGAGCAGCATCGTGAGGAGCCGGTCGACGGTGATGATGCGGAGGGTGGCGCTGGGAAAATAAAATGGTAGGACGCCAAAAACAGTCAAATGAAAGCAATACTGCCGTGCTAAGCACAGATGTGGTATCTGCACATTTTATCAAAATTGAGTTATTGTCACGAGGTGGTCGTTACTAATTTAATTTACCTAAATCTCAAGTTTTTCGGCGATTTGTGAACGCGAAATATTAAAAAAAGCTTTAAGAAAAAAGTCGTAACTGCAAATTTGCTTAGTTTGCTAAGGCAATTTGAACGTAAGTGACAAATACTAAGCCTTTAAAGTGGTATCTGCGCAGTTACCACTTTTTTCCTTAGTAATTTGTAGATACGACCTTTATACCTTAGTAAAGCAGCATATTTAATAACGTAGCATTTTATTGTAACACAGAATATTAAAATTAGTTTACCGTTGAATAGTTGATACAGGTTGATAATAAAAACTAATACAACTTTGCATAATTGTTAAAGTAAATATTCAGCTTTTTCTATTAAAATATTCATATCTAATTCTTTAATGCAAAAAAAAAAAAAAAAAAACGCATTTCATTCTACGGCCAGTAATATTTTTATTTAAGTATCGTCTGCTGCCAAAATTATCTCTATGCTCGGTAAAAATGAATCTAGAAAATAAAACATTATAAAAAAAATACATTCTTTGAATATAAAAAACAGAAAATTGTTATGGATTACAGTTTTAACTGTCTGGAGTTTTGAAAATGGTATCTTTCAGAAGGTAGATTCTGTTAGATTTGTATTAACAAAATAAAGCGAAACAGCTAAGTCCAAAGAAAGCAAATGTTTTCAGTATTATTTAATGATACATTGAGCACGTTTTTCTAAGCTACTTTTGTCGTATCTGTGCAGATACCCCTAAAAATGCCTAGTAATTGTCACTTACGGTGAAAATAGCTTAGTATATGAAAAGGTTTTGAAAAGAAAATTTGTCGTAACTACATTTATTAATTTTAAATTAAGATTTTTTCAAAAATACTCTCTTACGGTTTTTAGATAAGTTATTTACAAAACAACTACCGCAAGTTGAGCATTTAATTCAGTCATAAATCAAAGAAACGAGTTGTAAAACTTTAATCATCAATTTCTCATTTTGAGCTCTGCTGCAGATACCACATCTGTGCTTAGCACGGCAGACTGCCGTGCTAAGCACAGATGTGGTATGTGCACATTTTATCAAAATTGAGTTATTGTCACCAGGTGATCGTTAGTAATTTAATTTACCTAAATGTCAAGTTTTTTGGCGATTTGTGAACGCGAAATATTAAAAAAAGCTTTAAGAAAAAAGTCGTAAATGCACAGTTTGTGTAGTTTGCTAAGGCAATTTGACCGTAAGTGACAAATATTAAGCCTTTAAAGTGGTATCTGCGCAGTTACCACTTTTTTCCTTAGTATTTTTTGTAGATACGACTTTTATACCTTAGTAAAGCAGCATATTTAATAATGTAGCAGTTTATTGTAACACAGAATATTAAAACTAGTTTACCATTGAATAGTTGATACAGGTTGATAATAAAAACTAATACAACTTTGCATACTTGTTAAAGTAAATATTCAGCTTTTTCTATTTAAATGTTTATATAAAATGCAATTCTAAAAATGAAATGCATGTAAAATATTTATATCTAATTCTTTCATGCAAAAAAACCGTATTTCATTCTACGGCCAGTAATATTTTTATTTAAGTATCGTCTGCTGTTAAAAGTATCTTCATGCTCGGTAAAAATGAATCTAGAAAATAAAACATTATAAAAAAACACATTCTTTGAATATAAAAAACAGAAAATTGTTATGGATTCGCAACTCCAACGAACTATAGGGGGCACTGCAGTCACTGTCTAATGGCGGAATTAAAAACTGAAACAAACGCATGTGGTAACGAAGAAAATGCTAAAAGTGTTGTGATTTTTGTTGTTATGTATGATTTTTTCGCTTTATTCATTTGAAAAGATTTTTCAAAGTCTTTTGGTTATTCTGACCCATATAGAAAAAGATTAGAAACCAAAAAGTATTACGAAAGTAAACAATTAATGCAGAACACACAGTAAGTTGTTCTGAAGCAGCCATTTTCACGATGTTGAATTCGGAATTCATAAATTTTTGGTTCGCTTCGAACGGCATTTTCATTTTGTACCGTTTTTTCTATACATTAGTACATATTAAGTTCAGTTTCGTGACATTTCCGGCATTTGTTGACATTTTTGTCACATAGTGCACATACGTGGCAGACTGTCAAGAGTAACGTTTAGCACTAGATAATTTATTTCTATGACTATATGATTGGATATCTAAAGAAATCATGCATTTAATTCATTCGTCATGGAAATGATTTACCTGATATGCGAAATCTTGTCAAGATACATTATTCTTTCACACAATTTTAAAACCATAACCTTATAAACAGATTTTTGGCGAACTTTTATTTTTTATTGTTCAAATTCTTAACGTTCTCTCTGGATTTTTCAATCTGTTCTGCGATAAATATTTTCAAGAAAATTTATTTGCATACTTTCTATTTCAGTAGGATACTGTAGTAACAAAGGTTTTTTAAATCATTTATGTGGAATTAGGTTAAGGAAAAGTGTCCAGTCAATGTTGTTAAGTTCGTTTTTTTTTCTTCATCGAATTGAAAAACTGATATTTATTCAAATTCACTCAGAACAAAATAAATAAAATGTGTACTCACAGTTTATATATGGTGGTAGTTTTCTTTTCAGTTGATTGACCATTATTTCTTTTTACTTATCGAATTCTGTAATCTTACTATCATTTTATTCCACTCATGATAAAAATTAAAAATGGTTTAACTAAAAACGCGAAATCTCGCCAAGGCTACTTTGCTCGCACAATTCCAAAACTATAACCCTAAACAAATTTGGCGAAACCTTTCAGCTGAGAATAAAAGGAATAAAGTAAATTCTTTCTCGGTTAAACATTTTTCATTTTGTTCTACGATAATAAATTCAAGAAAATATTTTGCATACTGTCCATTCCAACTAAATGCTGCTGTAAAATATGATTAGTTAAATTAATTTAAGATTAAAAAAAACTCATATTCTTACAAATTCATACAAAACAATAAAAAATTTTACCTGGTATAACGTTATCCAATTTTGTTAATCCAGAGTTTTCTTGTTTACGCTTCCACCATTTAATACTTTTTTGAAAGAAATAAGGAAAACTAACATTATTTTGAGAAGCTCGAGAATACTACTAAGGGACGAATTAATTTCTGTTGTTGAAGGCGTTCTTAGACATGTTGAATGCGTTACTCAGAACAAACTGACCGCGTTTACGTCAACAGATACACGTAGAGCGCAACGTGGCAATGTTTTAGTTGCATTCGCAGTTTTATAAATCACCGCAAGGTAGCGTATTCGAGCGCTGGAGTTCCGAATTACAGTGTCCAGAGTTTTGAAAACGGTATCTTTCAGAAGGTAGATTCTGTTAGATTTGTATTAACAAAATAAAGCGAAACAGCTAAGTCCAAAGAAAGCAGATGTATTTAATATCATTTAATGATTGCATTTCATTTTTAGAATTGCATTTTAAATAAACATTTAAATAGAAAAAGCTGAATATTTACTTTAATAAGTATGCAAAGTTGCCTTAGTTTTTATTATCAACCTGTATCAACTATTCAATGGTAAACTAATTTTAATATTCTGTGTTACAATAAACTGCTACATTATTAAACATGCTGCTTTACTAAGGTATAAAAGTCGTATCTACAAAAAATTCTAAGGAAAAAGTGGTAACTGCGCAGATACCACTTTAAAGGCTTAGTATTTGTCACTTACGGTCAAATTGCCTTAGCAAACTACACAAACTGCGCAGTTACGACTTTTTTCTTAAAGCTTTTTTTAATATTTCGCGTTCACAAATCGCCAAAAAACTTGACATTTAGGTAAATTAAATTACTAACGATCACCTGGTGACAATAACTCAATTTTGATAAAATGTGCAGATACCACATCTGTGCTTAGCACGGCAGTATACGCTTCTTCTGGTCGGAGGCGTCCATGTCCTACACACATGCGTGCTCATACACATACACACACACGCACACACACACATACACACACACGCTCATACACACATGCACACACACGCTCATACACACAAGCCTTTACACACGTACACACACGCCTACGTGCATACACACAGGTCTACGCACACACACAAGCCTACACATGCATGCACGCGTGCCTACATATACGCACACACACACACACGCTCATACACACAAGCCTTTACACACATACACACACGCCTACGTGCATACACACAGGTTTACGCACACACACACAAGCCTACACATGCACGCACGCGTGCCTACATATACACACACGCCTGCACGCACACACACAACTATACACACGTAACCGCCCAGGAGGAGGGGTAGGCTTGGGGGGCAGGAGCTGTTTCTAGAAACAACAGCCCCCAAAGAGTAGGGCCCTGTCACAATTCGGGATTGCGAAAAACATAATTTGAATTCAAAATTTCAGAATTCAATTTAATTTTGAAAATTCTAAAAGTTTTTTTTTTTTTTTTTTTTAATTTCTAGACTAGAATACCCCTTAATGTGCGAATGTATGCTCAAACTATATTGTCATTTTGTAATCTTTGAGACAATATCAATCACGACTTGGCCTGAAATGAATTTTAGATTGATTTGACACAAAAAATAAGAAAATTACTATTTTGGAACTTTCGACTGCAACAAAGACAGAGGTGCACCACTAGACCGTTTTCAAACCCAGCACACGAAGTTTCAACCTCCAACAACATATCGTTTTCAAGGTTGGCCACATAACTACTTACATATGTACTTACACACATGTGGAAGTCAAGAGAAAAATCGTCGTTATTAATGCAGGATTTGTCAAAATAGATATTTCGATTGCACAAAAGTTCGTAGACACATGTGAACCTAAAAATTCACCGATAAAGCAGTCAACATTCGTTCATGGGGGAGAGGGTTAAAATAAAAGCCGAAATTTAAGTGCCAAATTCTTAATGATTACAAGCATTTCTTTAGTAGTTAAAATCAAAAAAAAAAAAAGCGAGCTCACATGACTTCCTTCCGCACAAATTTAATGTTATTAACCATTATCGGCTATTTTAATGTGATTCAATAGTTAACTCTCTAAATATCACCAACAGTGGCTAAATTAAAACCAGATTTTTAAAAAAGATCGCCAAATTTGTCGCCAAGTTGCCGAAAAAACTAGGCGAGCAAAAGACTGGCGATATTCTTTCAAGTGTCCGCCAAATTATAACACCACTTGAGTTTGCATCGAAATTACCAACGATTTTCCCTGAAAAAAAGGGTAAAAGACCCCTTTAGAAACCCCCGAATGCAACCGAAGGGGAGGTGCACAACTACACCCCATTAGGACTCTACGTACCAAATTTCAACTTTCTAGGACATACCGTTCTTGAGTTATGCGACGTACATACGTACATACGCAAATACAGACGTCACGAGAAAACTCGTTGTAGTTAACTCGGAAATCGTCAAAATGGGTATTTCGGGCATCTATACGTTTTTAGGTATATATGCACATGTGGTCGGGTAGAAAAAAAAACTCATAATTCATTCGGGGGTGAGCAAAATGGAAATTAAGGTCGATTTTTAAGTGAAATTTTTTTCGCGAATACAATACTTCCTTTTTTGTAAAAGGAAATAAAAATTGGAAGTCTAAGCCTGATATAATGTTTTTCTCCATAGACAATGATTTTTTACGGCAAAAAAAAAAAGTTTACGCATAAAATGAAGCTTTCTTTTTATAACTAGCAATTTTACCATTTTTTGTATCTTAGCGACAAAAAATTCAACTTCTCAATTGTATTTCGCACATAAGAAGGTAATATTTTTGAACTTCAAATTCTACAAGAATTATTTAGAATAATTCATTTTGAGATAAATAAATACCTTTGTGCTGAACAGAAAAGTAAGAAAACCAACGTTAAAACGAGCTGATGTGTGCATCACGTAACTTCCTTTTACTCCAATTTAAAGATATTAGTGCCTCGAACCGAAGCAAAGAAAACGTTTTATACAGATAAATTTTCCTAATATTGGCAGTTTTAATGTGATTCAATGGTTAACTCCATAAATATGCCTAAATTAAAACCAAATTAAAAAAACCCGCCAAATTCGTCGCCAATTTGTGACAAAACTTGGCGACCAAAAGCTTGGCGATATATTGCCAAGTGTTGGTCAAATTATAGAACCGCTTGAGTTTACATTGAAATTAACAATGATTTTACCCAAAAAAGGTGTAAAAGACCCCCTTTGGAACATCCGAATGCAACCAAAAGAAAAGGTGCACAACTAGACCCCACTTGAAGTCTATGTACCAAATTTCAGCTTTTTAGGACATACCGTTCTTGTGTTATGCGAGATACATACACACATACATACGTACATACTGACGTCACGAGAAAACTCGGGGTAATTAACTCGGGGGATCGTCAAAATGGATTCTTCAGGTGTCGATACGTTCTTAGGCATGTATCCACGTGTTGTCGGGTTGAAAAAAAGAATCAATATTCATTTGTGGGTGAGCAAAATGGAAATTAAGGACGATTTTTGAGTGAAAATTTTTTCGCGAATACAATACTCTTTTTTGTAAAAGGAAGTAAATAAGCACAAATTTGCCAGTTACAGCAGACTCGTGTTTCGGCGTTACAGGGAACGCCTTTTTCAATGCAAAAAGTAATGAGCTTATGGGTCGGATGTCTTTTCATGCATAAGCTCATTACTTTTTGCATTGAAAAAAGCGTTCCCTGTAATGCTGAAACACGTGTCTGCTGTAACTGGCAAAGTTTTGCTTTTTTTTCTTTTTTAACGTTGTTTTTCTTACTTCATTTTGACACTGAAAATTTAAACCTTGGTTGTACATCAGTGAAAAGGCGATCTTATAAATTTTATCTAACAATAAAATACACAAGTGTATTAAAAAGAATAAAAATAACTCACCAACTTAATGGTTGCAGCCCCCAAATAAAAAGTCTTTTTTCCCCTTTTTTCTTAATTTTCAACTTTTTTTAAACTACACTGGCAATATCTTGATTTCAAAACTTTATTTATTGGGTTAAACATACAGTTACATTTTACACGTTCTCAATAGAAAAGTTCTAAAATATAAAGTTTTAGAAACATTTGCGTCAGATATGTATTTTATTGCTCAAATCATTTGCCTACGAAACAACATTATAACAAGATTTGAAAATATGTGTGACATATCTTTTATATAAAACAGATACTTAAGGCCGTCCCAAGTTATTTTATTTCATGAAAAAAATATGACACAATAGATTATTAGTCTAGACTTCTCTTTTGAAGTTTATGTCAGAACTAATTACACTTTTTCGCTGAACTATTCTTTGGAGAAACTTTTTAGCATGAGATGGGTAAACTATCGATTTACAGTGTGTTTATAAAATCTAGTACCCTTATAGAGACTTTATTTAAAAAAAAAAAAAAAAAACGTTTGATTACATAATTATTTTTTTCTTTTTATCCCCATTTTATCAAGTTTTTTTCTCCAATGGTAAAATATTAGCTTAAGTTATGCAGGTGGCGTTACGCCAAAAACTAACAATGGCATCTATGAAAGGAAAAAATACCCTTCGGCGCAACTTGGGAGATTTGAAGGTCAACTCCTACAACCTCTGGTTTTAAAACATATTGTGAATGATAATATGGCAATTTATATCCATATGGGGATTCTTATGACCAAACCCTTCGCCTGCCTCGAAGGTACATTGTGGCTGCGATAGTGACAGGCGCAGAAAAAAAAAACGAGTCTAAATGTTCGCTGAACCACGAAAAGTGCACACGTAAGTGAATACAAAAGATGTAAAAAGAACCTTTTCAGATTAGGATCAAAATAAAAATAAATATTTTTAAAATCTGTTGCAGTTTTTTTTTTTTTTTTTTTTTTGTTTTTTTTTTTCGAATTTTCATCATCAGTATAAGATTTGAGCCGGTACATCTCTTAACACTGCAGTTCGATTTCATGCGTTCCTTTTTTTCCATATTTAGTGTGCGAGGAGGGGGGGCCCAAAAATAACCGGTTTTTTGTTCTAAAATATTTATAAATCAGTTTATTCACAAAATTTCTTTTGTCTCCTTCAAAGTATTCACCATTCGATCATCTAGGGCTATAAGATCATAACAGGTGTATTGCATTCAATTTAGATGCAATACACCTTTTAATTCTTTTTTCCACTATTAGAAGCTTACCTGGAACTCTTTAACTTTGACCATGTCCAGCACCCGTTGCGAAGTAGTTTTTACAGACTCTACATCATCAAAAAGCTTCTTTTTAATGTTTTTTTTCATCTTCGGAAACAGAAAAAAGTCACAAGGGGCTAGGTTTGGCAAATACGAGGGATGAAAAACGACTAGCCACCCCTGAGAGGCCAAGTAGCGTTTAATAGTGTAGGCTGAGTGTGCGCGAGCGTTATGGTGAAGGAACCATTTTCCTCATCGCCTGCGCAAGCTCCAACTCACTTCTGTTTCTTCTGAAATTTCATCATTCGTAAAACGATGACTCCCAATGATTTTTTTGGCGGATTTTTTCAACGTTTTCATCATTTCGAGACGTTGAAGGGCGCTCAGAACGAGCAAGACCTTCAGCACTCATGCTACCACTCATGCGCTGTTTAAAGCGCCCAAACCGCTCAAAAACTTGTATACGGCTCTTACACCCCGTTTGCACTGGCGGAATTAAGCCGCTTAGTTTTCAGCTAACCTACTGCGCATTCACTTAGCGCATCTCAAAGCCGCTTCAGTTGAGCGACACTGGGAAGCCGCTCAACAAGACCAGGGAGTAAAAGGAAGGAGACGAATCTCCATGTTAGCAGTTTGGCAACAAAATTCCACTTCCGCCAGAGGCCGCTAGAGTATCATCTCTCGCACTACTTATATCTTTTCGCTCGTAGCGAAGCATTGTAAACAAGTGTGTTTTAAAAACTATCACCTGTATATTTGGAAGTATTAAACTACTTTCGCCATGAAAGCTGTTCAAAGAAGCATAGAATACTTTACTCCACCCTAGGTTTTTGGCATATTTTGCATTCGATGTGTTTAATTTGTATTTCTGCTACGACTTTAGCGAGCATTCATTCTTGTTATGTGTTGTGCAATTTTGTGTTCTATTTTGTATATTGTTTCTGATATGGCTGTTCTGCTCATTTGCCATGAAACTAAAAATGATTTTAGCTGGCTTTTGAAAACATTTTCTCCCAATAAAACCCGTAAATTACGATCCGGTTTTCATAATTTTTCTGAGTACTATGCATTTAATTTTAAGAGTAAGCGAGAAGACTTGATTTTAAAGTTATTCATTTAAAAAAATAGAAAGAGAGTAGCAATGAACAACTAAAGTTTTGGAATTTAAATCACTAATTTTGTTTCCTTCTAGTTATATTTCCATGTCCTTTTTCTTCTTATTTATTAAATTTCACATATGCTTAACTTGAATAATAGAAACTCCACTGTAGTAGAAAAACTCAATAACGCACTCATGTAGAGAATTCAATTGAAATTAAGATTGAACTGTTTAACTTATAATTTTCATCAAAATATTTATGTTTTGCTTTTTTTTTTCTTCAAATTTCACTTAAATCCAGAGCAGAGCAACAATTTCAAACTAAACGTAATACATAAAGTTTTATGTAAGCTTATATCACACGAAATTTATGTATGGGAGGAGGAGAAAGAAAGTAACTGGTAAGTGAAAACGAAACACAATGTGATAAATATAAGCTATAAACTAGATCAACGCTTGTAATAAATAGCACTTTCTTGTAACATTATTTGTAATTGTTCACTAATAACTAACGATAAACAATTTTTTTTTCTCAATATACAGAGTGTTAATATTTTTTCTAATCGTTTTTAAAGATAAATCCAACGAAATAAAAAGAAAAAAAAGGTTATTTCAGCAAAAGTAATTAATTAAACAAAAACGAAACTAAATATTGGTGCACATAATACAGTGAACTATATTAAGTTATATGAGCTAATATCGCACGAAATTTGTGTGTGTGGGGGGGGTGCAGGATAAAGAAACTCGGTGTAACAGAACCAAATATTGGAATATAAGAACCAAGTAATTATGGTAAGTGAAAACGAAACTTAGCTTGATAAATATAAGCAATAAACTAGATTAACGCTTGAATTAAATAGCACTTTCTTGTAAGATTCTTTTTTAATTGTTCACAATTAACTAACGAAAAAGCAGTTTTTTTTTCAATGTTCAAAGTATTAATTTTTTTTTCTTATCGTTTTTAAAGATTAATCCACCAGAAAAAAAGGGGGGGGGGGGGGGGAACGGCTTTTTCAGCAGAAGTAAACAAAAAAAGAAACTAAATATTATTGCACATATTACTGTGAAATATTTAATTTTAAATGAGCTTGTATCATGCAAAATTTATGGGGGAGGGGGGGAGAGGGTTGATCGAAGTTACTGCATAAATTAATTGGAGTAAAAGAACTAAGGAGAAAGAAGATCGAGGACACACAGAATTAATGTCTAAATTCTAGAACAAATATAAGAAAGAAAGTAATTTTAGGTCCATCGTGCTGACCGCGCGATATTATTGAGTTCCAACAAATTTTTCGTATCAATGGCCCCAAACTAGCTAACTGCCGGCATCCACCCAGTCGAATACTCGGGGTCGGTTAAATCAGGCGAGCGAACTGCGAGAGATGGACCACTAGCGCCACCATTGGCGATGGAATAATCCGGTCACTTTTTCGCCCCGCTGCCAAAGGAGATGAGGCTCCTTCTTTTAGCCTCCCTGGGTTTGCAGTTAAACTTTAAGTGCGTTCTCTAGTGCAAACGACTTTTAAAGTAAGTGCGCTTAGCTCGTAAGTGCATTGATGGGTTGAGCGCGCTTAGCTCGCGGTGCAAACGGGGTGTTAGCATCGTTCTTGAAAGCTTCTTGAAGCATTTGTTAAGCTATTCCGTTGCTGACTTTTCAAGCGGGAAGCAAAATTCAAAGCTTACACTTTGATCTTTTAAATGTGCCATAATGAGTTCGCAGGCGGAAAGAAATAATACCTGAGAAAACCAACACTACGATCAGACGTTATCAACTACACTGATGACACTTGCACAGCTGGTCTGTGAAGGTCTCTACTTGAGCCATCTATCTGGAGAACTTTCTACTACATCTAGGATTGGCAGCGCACCATTAGTCCGGTTTCTTTTGGGTCCCCCTCGTATTGCAACATGATAATTATAGCTATAGCCATTTTCAAGTATTAAGTCTTATAACTGCCTTGAACCGACGTATTTTAACCCACAGTAGTCGAGGTTTAAAAGCCTAGCTATAAAACAGATGCCGGAAAAACATGACATATGTTTCTAATGGGTTAAGGTTAATATTGCCAGCCCAAATTGCTGCTCCTAGCTGGCTACCGACAACGACAACAACAACGTTAATAATTCAGATTTAAATTCCTAGGCATAAAACGGATGCCTACAAAGCTCGACACACATTTCTAATGGGTTAATAATTCATATTTAAATGGCTAGTGATAAATACACTGCAATGAGCAGGTAAACGGCAGTATCTGTGGAAAAAAGGATTCGAAATATTTGACAAAAAGCGTTTTGGATTCTAAACTAACAATAGAGAAATGTTGGAATTCGACGGGGAAAAAGACTGGCGATATATCGCCATGTGTCCACCAAATTATAACACCATTTGAGTTTGTTTGAAAATTAACAATGATTTTCCCCAAAAATGTGCAAAGAACCCCTTTAGAAACACCCGAATGCACCCGAAAGGGGAAGTGCACAAATAGACTCCACTAGGAGTCTACGTACCAAATGTCAACTTTCTAGGACATACTGTTCTTGAGTTATGCGAATACATACGCACATACAGACGTCACGATAAAATTCGTTGTAATTAACTCCGAAATCGTTAAAATGGATATTTCGGGCGTTTATACGTTTTAAGGCATATATCCACGTGTGATCGGGTGGGAAAAAAACTCAACATTCATTCGGGGGTGGGCAAAATAGAAATTTAGGTCGATTTTTGAATGAAAATTTTTTTGTGAATATCATACTTCCTTTTTTGTAAAGAGAAGTAATAAGGAAGAGAATACTTTATTACATTTCGTTTAGTGTTATATCACACTTTGTATATTAGTCGCATTTAAAGGGACACAATGTGTGACTGACGGGGCCTGATTACTGAATAGGCCTACTAGGCCCTGGCCTAGGGCCCCGGACATTTAAGGGCCCACAAATGGCTGAAAATTTTTTAGTCTATGGCTAAAATTGTTTTGGCCAACGGCTAAAGTTATAAAGTTTGAATACAGTGTGTCCCCAAAAAATATTGGCCTGGTGCCCCTCGATATCTTAATCGGGCCCTGGTGATTGACCGCCTCCCTACCCTACCCTCCCTTGGAGCTAATGGCGCCTTCTGTTCCATCCGAGTCCTTTGGACCAATTTTTGTTTAAATCCGTTCGTTACTCCCTGAGTTCTAGCTGTCGCTCATAACAAAGAAGATGGTCGGTTGATCACTTCACCTTTGAAGAATTGGTGCCAAAATTTAATTTGTACCAATTCACACGTTCAATTTTTTGCAGCATGTTTTGCGCAAGAGCGGGCGAAAAAATCTGGTAACGTACATACATACATAGATGCAGAAATCGACATTTTCCAAAGATTCTCAAAATTAGTTCAGCACTCCTCCAAAAGAGGGAAAATCCGTAGAAATTCCAAAATTATCACGAATCCATTACTTTTTACTTTCTTTTACAAAAAAGGAAGTGTTGTATTCGCGAAAAAAATTTCACTCAAAAATCGGCCTTCATTTCCATTTTACTCATGGGTGCAAGACCTTCCGTCTCAGGACGGATTTCCGACTTGGACAAAATTTCCGAGAAGGAGGTCGGGACGGAAAGAAATTCAGTGGACTGTCTTTCAGTTAAAGAAAAAAAAAAGAGTTTGAAAGACATGCTTTAATATAACTGGACCTTTCCATAACCACGTATTTACATCAACATTCTATCGATTTTCTGACATGGGCTTGTTTTGTTTGCAACGAGCTTTTGGAGGAGTGGCTTTTAGACTCGCGATGTTTGACGTTTTTTAGGTTGTTCTGTTATTTCCAACTTCACTGCATTGCATACCGCGGAGTTGCTCGCTATTCTCGCTAATTTTTCGAATTGATCGCCTTTCGTTTCTATTTTTAACTTGCTATTTTCGATCATCCTTTCATTTTTTTTTTCTCTCATTTGCGTTTTTTTTTTTTTTTGCAAACTTTATGCGCATAAATGAAAATTGTGTGCACTCTTAAATTGTCTTAGAGTTGAATCTGAATCACTGATTGAGAGTGGTTGCTGACGGGATGAAATGTTTACGCCTCATCAAAGGGCGTCCACCATACCAGATAAAAAGGGAACTGCCTGGGATTTTGAAGATTTCAATGAGCATGCAAACTCTGGAAAGAATCGGAGGTAAATTTCAAGCTGGTTTGAAACACCGATGAGCAACTGTTCCTGCAGTTTTGTAATGTCTTAAAAGCGCAACTTTAGACCATTTTTAATGAACATAGAGGCAAAGGATGGGGTTCGGGGTCCCCCTCCCCCTTCAAAGCTGAAGTATTCAGAACTTTGCTTTAGGTAATCTTTGGGAGACTTAAAAAGAAGGAATTCGAGGGCTTTCTCTCGATAAATATTAGAAATTAAATTCTTCAAACTTCAATGATGAAAAGGGAGAACCATAAATTTAAGTTAAATTTAGTTAACTAAAGCGAAAGAGTTCGGGGGGGGGGGGTCCTCTCTCTCCTTCGAAAATTTCTCCATGCTGAAGCATTGAAATACTATTTTGGCTATTTTTAAGTGAGTTAAGAGTTGTGGAACTCGGGGGGTCTTTCTCGAAACATTTTCGAAATTGAAGTCTTAAAACTTTGGGTTGTCTTTGGCGATGTGGGAAGGGGAGTTGCTCTTTCAATAGAAAAATAAATCTTAAACAAACTTACATTGCCTTTAGTGTGCCTGCTTCACACAAGGATAGGGGACTATTCCGACGCTCAGCCCGAAAAAATTTTCGTTTCTGAAGTTTTAAGAAGTTTGTTTTAGGCAATCATTGGATGACTTAAGTGGGAAAAGAGTTGAAAGGTTCTGTCAAAAGTTTCCGAAATTAAAGTATTAAAACTTTTAGGCGGTTATACATCACGTATGTTGGTAAAGGGGGTGCTGTTCCTTGAAAAAAAAAATTTAGAAAGTGAAGCCTTAAAAACTCAAATAAGGGCGGCTGTATTTGACTGCCTTTTGAGGGATATGATTCGGAGGGCCCTCCCGAGGGTGAGGAATCAGTTTCCCTATTATTTTTTTTTTAATTTATTTTATTGAATATTGGATAGTGTTCTTCGTTTAAAAAATATATCTACTTCACTGGGGGTCTCGGTAGCGCAGTTGTCAGCGCGTCAGTCTCATTTACTTCACTGGAGCTGTTTTTCCATTTGCTATCTTATAAAAGAATTCTTTTTAAAATGAAGACTGTTTGGGGGAATGGCGCCATTACAATAATCGTCCATACCTTCCCCCACCTTTCCTTCTTTTCTGGTTTGTTCGTGCTACCTTGGGTAGACTTTCTGATCAGAATTGATTTTGTTGCAAAAGTGAAAATCTTATGTCCCAAGCTTGCTGCAATAAAAATGTTTACGATCGGCAAAAAAGTAATGGCGGTGAGCCCCAAGCGCTTTTACCCCTAACATCATCCAACATCGTCTAAAATTGCCTTTTGGAACTTTAATTTCGAAATATTACCGTAGTAGAGTTCTTGAACTCCATCCCTTCAAATGCATTCAAAAAGCGTGTATATGTTATGAAAGATTGGAGTAAAATTTCGTTTTTAAAACTTCAATTTTAAAAGCTTCAACTGTACAATCCCAGAAGAGCAAGTCCCCCCCCCCTACTCTTTCTCCAATATTTTTGAAGATCGCCCAGTATTATAGTTTTGAGACTATCAGTTTGAAAAATTTAATGTAAGAGAGTCTCTGAACTCCTCCTTTCCCTGAACTTTACTAAAATGGCCTACCATTCTGTTTTTTTGGACTTCAATTTATAAAAAACTCTGAAGGAGTGCCTCCAGACCCCTCCCCCCCCCCCAGTTATTGGGCGACGATATCAAAATGCTTAAATATTACAATTTAACTGGGTCCATGTTGTTAGAAAAGACAAGCTTAAAATTCAAATTAAACAGAGATTCTAAAACTGCCAAGGTTAAAATCTGCAACATTTATACTCATAAATTTTTCCTTAAGCACGCATGTGGTGGGGAGGGGGGGGGGGTCAAAATATTTTCCGTCTTGAACACATCACCTAACTTGCACCCATGATTTTACTCACCCCCGAATGAATGTTGAGATTTTTTTTCGACCCGACAACACGTGTATATATGCCTAGGAACGTACAGACACCCGAAATATTCATTTTGACGATCCCCGAGTTAATTACAACGAGTTTTCTCGTGACGTCCGTATGTGCGTATATGTATGAGTGCATGTACGTATGTCTCTCATAATCCACAAATGGTATGTCCTAGACAGGTGAAATTTGGTACGCAGACTCCTAGTGGAGTCTAGTTGTGCATTTTCCCTTTGGTTGCACTCGAATGTTCCTGAGGGGGTCTTTTACACCTTTTTTGGGGAAAATCATTGTTAATTTCAATGCTAACTCAAGTGGTGGTATAATTTGTCATACACTTGTTAGTATATCGCAAGCTTTTGGTCCCCAAAATTTTGTCACCAACTTGGCGTAAAAAAATCGGCGTTTTTTTTATTTTTAAGTCTGGTTTCTGTTTGGCCGATGTTAGTGATATTTCAAGAGTTAACCACTGAATCACATTTAAAATTGCCAATAATGGGGAAATAAATCCGTGTAAAACATTTTTATTTTTGCTTCGGCACACAACAAACTAGGGGTGAAAATATTTTATGTTTCCTATGTTTCCTTGCTTACTCCAAGGCGCTTTTATCATTAAATTGGCGTAAAAGGAAGTCATGTGATGCACACATCAGCTCGTTTCTGCATATTATATGTAGAAGAAGGTAATAACAATAGATAATAATAACAATAAATCATCACATAAAGCTCGGAACGAATGTAAGCATACACAAATAATAATAATAATAATAATAATACTAAAGTAGGACAATCAATGCATCTGGCAATCATAATTGTGAGCACTATTATTGGTTATTACGTATACAATCCCTATTTCCGCCAGAACTGATGTATACAGTTCTTTGTTGCAATAAAGCAGAGAATGAAACTATTATCTGACAAACTGAAATGAAACTACGTTTTCTCTCCAGTTACTTGAAGCATCTTTAATGCTCTTTGCTCTTCAAAGGCAAAGCGGTGCAACCAGATTGTTTTATTTCGAGGGGGGAGGGGGGGTAACAACAATCCGAACATGACGCATATTATACTCAGTCTTTTTTTTTACGTTACATATGTCTAGGTTCATTTTCGATAATTTGAATTCCAAAAGCTTCCTTTCTTGAGACGAATAAATTTATAAACTTGAAAATATACATTCATTCGAAAATCTAAAACTGATTTGTATCACAAAAGAAAATTCGCAGAAATATTCATTTCTTTTTCTTTTCCAATAAGAAAAATGAAACAGAAACAACATTTTAAGACCTTTTAGGCCATTTTTTTCGGTTGTTCGAAAGAAGGGAAAAGAAGTATGTTTCTAAGAAGAAGAAAAGTTGTTTTTGCAACTCGGAAAGTGATTTCCGGAAATGTATACGAAGCAAATGTATAATGCATGCGGTAAGAATAAAAATATTTCTAGCATTATTCAGTTTCTGAAACTTTGATTTTGAAAGAAGGTTCTCTAATTCATGCCTCCGAATAATATTCCACGCTTCAAATTTTCTTAAGTTGAAACGGATTTACGTATACATAGGGTTCAGTATAACACATTAAACCAATTATAATAAAATCCGAAATACCAGTGGTTTTTCAAACAATTGAAAAGTTTACGTTTGTTGTAAAAATGTTATACCACAATTTTATTTAAAGAATCATAACTTTCTAACATTTTTTAATTACAAGTGAAAAAGTGGTCCAACTGGCACTAATCTACCCCTCTAGCTAGCTTTAGTGTTTTAACTTGTTAAACATTAGATTTTGTACCGTAATTTTTTTCTAAATTTCTTTCTACATAATATCATCGTATAAGTGCTCTAAAAACAAGATAAAATCAGATGAACCATCTCTTTTCTTTTATTTGACGTTAAATACAAGCTCTAAGCATAATTAAGTACCATTTGTAATCCGTGGATGTCATAGAAAGATAAAGAACTCTGGGTTAGAAATGTCGTTTTTCGCATTGCCTTAATTAACACGTTCATTAGTACTTTCAAAAATAATGATCTTCTTAATTTAAGTAGTAGTGTCAGAGAGTAATCTGCATTTATTACGCAAATGGTCTCTGAAATCTGCAAGAAGGTTTTTTTGCGAAGTAAATATTTTGACACAATTCTACGAAATCAAAAAAAAGAATATTGATAATGAAAGTTATTAAAAGTTATCAAGTGCTTAATTAACAAATTCAACTGAAAGTTGTTTATTGTTATCCCAATAGTATTTTTTTTTCCAACTGATCACCGTTTGAAAAATATAATAAATTAACTGAAGATTATTTTAAACACAAAACGGTGAAACAGGTATTTTGCATAAGTCGGGATAAATTTAAAATTTTCGTTTCCTTTTTTTTGCCAGAAAGTAACTTAAGTAGCAACAGTTTCGATATCTGTCAAAACTTTTTGAAACTAATATTTAATGTATCACATTTTAATGCGGATGATTAAAAAAATCAGTCATTTTAAGTAAGAATGACTAAAAATAAATGGTGATTTGGAATATATATTTCCCATTTATTTCAATGTATTAAGACATAGTGCAAAACTTGCAAATTGGATGTAGAAACCAAGACCTGGTAGCAGGGGCGGCATTTCAGCATTTCATTTGGGGGGTCGACTTTCTTAAATATGTATTACCACAGTGCGGTAACAAACACACATAAGCTAACAAGAAGTGGTCATAAAATCGGTTTAATATGAATAAAAATTAGTGCTTAGACGCAATTAAAATTCTGATTCATTTTCTAATAAGTTATCATACAAAACATCTCGATGCTGAAGTTTTTATACCTTTTGGAAAAGTTTTAATGCATGTTTTTTGGAATTCAGAAGAGCAGGGAATCGTCTTACTATCAGTACCCAGTGTCGTGCTGTTTTGCCAGTACAGCTAAATAGAAAAGGTTTTTTCTTTCTTTTTTTTTTCTTTTGCTCATTGTGCTTCGAAAATATTTCTCTAACCTAACAAAAAATTTTCTCTACCAGCTGAGCTGATTGGAATAGTTAAAAAATAATTGAAGTAACAAAGTTATGTATGAAAACACTTTTTATGTCTTGCTCTTCAAAATCACACAGGCAACTTAAAAAATTGCAAGGAGCTTAATTTTTCATCATTGAATAATCTAGTCTCGTGGGCGCTCTCAGCTTCAATAAGATGTCATCTACCACCAGCTCTGTTATTCACTATTCCAGGCTGAAGAGTCCACAACAAGGACGGAACTGCAGTCTCTGGATGTGATAACTGGTCTGTCGGTATATTGCCTGTAATTTTTCTTGCCTAGTGCTAAAAAATTTTACTCATAATTGAAACATTTTATTTTTCGTTTTCAAAAAATCCAATCCAGATAATATAGAGCCAACCATGCAGAAAAATAATTATCATCAAATCTTGTGTTAATTTTATTCGAAAAACAATCTATTACTTCATACAAAATATTAAAAAATCAGTGTTTGACTTCACATCATCATGTGGATTTTTCTTTTTTTAGCTCCTTTTTCAAATTGGCTCGGAGGAAGAATTTCTTTGAAAACGTTTCACCATTGATTGAAATATGCATCTATGTAAAATCTATTTTCAATTTCGATTGCAGATTGCACTATGGTAGTATGAACGCACAGATCAATTGTAGATTGAACTGTGGCTTGAATAGTCCGAAAATTAAGTGTGGCGGATTGAAGATGTTTTGATAGAGTAAAGCATTTTTAAAACACTTTCCGCAATAGAAACAAATTGAATAAAAATTCAAACGAGGTCATACATGCTGAAGGGCATGAGCTTTTGAAAGAATCGTTTTGCAATAATTCTCACAGTCGTCAAATCACTGCTTTGAAGTTATAGAGGAAGGTTTTTATGATTTTAACTCTTGAAGACCATCTTGTGTCACTTCGAGATTGCATAACTATAGAGTCCCATAAAAGGTATTTGTTGATATGTTTTTTTTTTTTTTAAATTCAATAAGCACATGCATTTTTAAGAAGTTTCTATGAAAGCAGATAATTCATTGAGCAGCTGAAACGTGTTTCTAGCAAAAGAAAGCGATGAACACTCATTAAATAAATATACACTTAAAAAATGAGCGTAAAAGTGAATTAAAAATATCAAGGAATTTTCTTGAGAAAACCATGCAGCCACACCATTTTGCACGAGCCTCTCATATTGGACATATCATCGTTACACTGGGCACACAAGTATGAAATATTTAGCCGAGAAAAGGCCGAAAAATACTTCGTGAATTTCTAAGTTATCATCCAAATAACGAAAAACACTTTTTCTAGTCTGGGAATGTGTCGAGCTTCATCAAATAGTTACTGAGAACCAGCGAGATTTTTTTAATGAACATTGATTTCCGACTTACATAAATTGAATTCACCCATTTTCTATCATTCTGCTTAAAAAATTTGGGGGTGCGACCGCCCCCTCTTGACCCCCCTATTTGCCGCCCCTGCCTGGTAGCTGACAAAAAACATCTTTGTTTTTGGACTTGACCTATGACAATTGCTATGTTGTGTTTAAATTAACGTTTACTTACTTAGAAAAATTATTTTTCTTCACAAAAAGAGATTAAAAGTAAGAAATCATGAGGAAATATTTTTTCGCTAGACACTAGGAACAAATATAAGCAAATGAAGAGTGAGCAAATGAGAGAAAGACCCAAATGATTGACGTATCAGTAACATATTTCTTAACATAGTATATCAACAATAATGAACTGTTAATACATACAAATAACCAATTCACTTCGGATTCGGAACATAGATGCTTTAATGCTCAGGAACTTACATAAAGGTTTTTAGACCCCCCCCCCCCTAGAAGGGATGATCTCAACGGAAGTTTTTTTTTTTCCAGACGAGAAATTGCTCTTGTCTAGACCGTTGACAAAACATTTCAGTCTTTTTTCTCTCTCTCTGTTTCTTTCGCACAGGCACACGTAGCCAGTTTGGAATTTTTTCATAATAGGCGGGAAATTTAACATGCTAAGATTTGCGAAAATAAAAATTATTCAGGTTTAAACTTGAAAAGTTTGCATTTGATTCACAGATTATCCTTAAAAGGAAATAATACACTTTTATAAATAACGACCAAACGACACGAACTTGAGGGTCACGGATTTGGACGAAATTCTAGATAGAGATCCATTCCTACTAGATAAGAGCCCAGGTAAAGTGGTTTGACTGCATATGCCCTAGTTTGGCTGCAACGAGACTTCAAAGCTGGTAGTTCGGTCCTAGAAATGCAATGGCGTTTCTGTTGGAATTTTAGGGCCGACTTCGACACTATGTTCGATGTCCCAACGCATTTGGCATCTTTTGTTAGTATGAGTGAAAGAAAGAACACCTGCGTATTTATGGTCATTATTTAAGTTACTTGAAAAGTCGAAACGATTTTTTTTTTTTTAATGTGCCATTTGCAATAAATTAGAGCTTTTCTCGATAAATAGACCACAAATATCCAGTTGAAGTAAACGCTTTCATTACCAAACGATAAATATTTTTTACTACCAAAGAACTAATATAAAACGAAAATGATTAGTTTCATTTGTAAACGATAAATATCCTGTAGCTATGTTACTTTGGCATTCAAGTTATTGAAATTAAAAGTAGTGTCCAATTTGAGAACCACTTATTAAAAATTAGTATTCAACGTAATTAATTCAAAGGTAAGTGCATGCAAATGGCTCATACTGCAATACAAGAGCAGAAAAGGGGTAAAAATGGAAATTCTAAAAGAAACTCCATTGCAATTCTGGGTCCAAATTAGCAACTTTGAACCCCCTTTGCAACCGAACTAGGGCCTATGAGTCAAATCGCTTTACCTGGGGTCATACCTAATGGGAACTGACCTATATCTAGGTTTTTGTCTAAATCCGCGAACCTCAAGGTCGAGCCGCTTAGTAGTAAGTATCCTCAAAGTATGAACACTGATATTTACCTTTTCCAATAGCCCCATTTTCTTATTATTTTCTGACCTTTTTTGTAGCATTACATCTTACGTCGAAAAAAATTTCATTCCTGCCATACAATGGGTTTCAGGGAACAATACAAAGACCTAACACTTCGTAACCTAATATTGATTTTATTGAATTTCGACAGTCATCCAACCGGAAAAAAGCGCTATGAAAAATCGCATTTGTTCAGGAAAAAGCAGATTTGACCAAGAGAGAACATTTTTTCTACAGCCCGTATAATATATTTTTCCCTTTTGCTTCAGTGCAATACATTTGTAATAGCTTTCCTCTAGTTTTATTTATAGTTTTGTAATTTGTTTCGTCAAAAAAAATTCTCAAAGTGAAACACATTTCCGTATTTTGTTTATTTTATCATTTACCTTCTTGAATTTTCTCCAAAATACGATTACAATTCTTATGATCAGCTTAAAAGTGAATTATAATTTCAAATAGTTTCTTAGAAACGCTTCATTGATATTTATTGAACATCAATTTTTTTGAAGCAATATAGAATTGAATATGACTAAACTATTTATGAACTGAGTTGGAAAACGGAAGACGACTGGCGCTTACAAGTGCGGGGGCTAATTTGTTTTGGAAGTTAAAGACTATTTTAAGGCTATTTTGAGTGACTATGAGGTTGAGTGGGGGTCGGGAGTGTTCTGTTGTTCTCTCGCGTAAGTGTTTTGGAATTATAATTTTAAAAACGTCGTTTTAGTACAGTTCTATCAATGTTTGGTGGAACGGAGAGCACTTTTGGTGGTTGCCGCCTGTAATTTTATTCAAAATAAAGTCTAACAAAAAATTTTGAAAAATAATAATACGAAGAAGTTTGGAGTATTTTTGGTAATGTAAGAGTAAAGAAGGATATTCCTGAAAAAAAAAATCTTAAACTGGTGTCTTAAAAACGCAAATTAAAGCCATCTGCAGAAAACATAAATCAAGGGGTTCGGGGGTCTCTTCCAGAAATTTTGCAAAGTTCAAAACATTTTTCAAACGTCTTTTAAAACCTTATTACAGCCGTCTCTTTTATTTACTTAAAGATAAACGAAAGGGTTCTAAAGTTTTTTTTTTTTTTTGAACTGATAACATCAGTCTTGAACTTCCTTTTGAGACTTCAGAGAAAGGCTTTCGGATTTTTTTTTTTTAATTTGAGACCGAAAAAAAAAAAACCAGTTTTACGCTTTTTTTTTTTATACTGGAGAATTAATAACGCAAATTTAGGTCACTAATGGCAGGAGGGAGTGCGCACGGGGATTTTCCCCAGAAATTTTTTTAAATTGAAGTTTTAAAACTGAAATTTTAAGCAATATTAGCTGATGTTAGGGTTCAGGTGATCTCATCTGGAATGTTTTGAAACTAAAATATTAACCTTTAGGCGATCTTTGATGATGAAAAAAGTGCGGGGCAGCCCCCCCCCCCCCTGCCCCGGATTTATATCCGTTTCGAAAGTACAGTTTTTTTCCCCCACTGCATTTCGGCTTGCCTATAGTTGAGGTCCATTTCCATTAAAGTATAGAAAACATAACTTAAGTATACAATTAGGTGTTTGATATAATTCACAACAAAAGAATAAATCCTAATTTTTAGAAATAATCAGATTTTTTCTTTTCTAATAAAAAACATACCATGTCTAGAAAATAATATATTTATGAAGAGCAACATCTGTGGAAAGCACTTCCTATTCCCAAGCAGTAATATCGCTTAGTTTACTGAAAGTTTCTTACGCTTTTCTGCCTCGGGCAGCGTTTCCCTCTCCGTTTTCTTTTCCGTAGAAGTTAAACTTACGTTCGTAATATTTTCAGTGTTTTCAAGATAAACTTTAGCGGGAAACATGGTTTTTGATCGTACAAAATACAGGTGATACGGCAATTGAAGTTGCAAATAAGAAATTAATCAAATTTATGTTTAAGTGTTCTAAAAGTGTTCTAAAAGCTGTAATAATCCTCAAATTGATTGCGTAAAAATATGTAGTGTTCAATTTTTCGTGTCTAAACATTACTCACATATATGTGTTAAGAAATGTAATGATTTAACTTACATTAGTGGAGCAAAAAATCTTTTAAACAACATTTAAATTCTTGTTGAGCCATGTTCAATGAGAAACAAAAGAACTAACTGAACAAAACTCGCTAAAATGTTCTAAAACATATAGTTCTGTTTAAATGCTGAAACTTGCTCGTAAATTTCCAAATTGCAAGTAAAAAAGCAATTAGGATGCATTTGTAATTAGCTAAGTGATTTAAAAGCATTATTTTTTCTTTCATACGACGTAAACAAAAAGTCTAGAGTTGCTTAGTCAAGCCGAGCATTTTTGCTTAGATAATGTCAACATAAGCAGTAGTAAGTACGAAAATACCTTTTAAGAAAATTGATCAACGTGCTTTAATTATCAAAAGGGTAGTCCTAAACAAATGAACAACGACTGAAAGTACCATAACTCTACGATAAATTCATTAAAAAAAAACATCTGAAAACATCTTGAATTGCAAAAAGATTATTGATATGTATTTTATTTTATCATTTGTAATGTATTTAAATTTTAGTATAACAAATGAAAACCAAGGTAGCTAAAGTCAACCAAATGTTAACCATAAAATTTTAGTAACCTAGGTGATAATGCAAAAACATCAAACAAGAAACCGATCTCCATGCTTTGCGGACAGAACGAACTCAAACATATGACTTATTTGCCTTCAATACCTGAGCATACACTGTAAAAAAAATCCGGAAACGTTTCTGAGTATATCGTGCAGCTGTGGTTCATGAAAGTTTCAAAAACGTTTCTGAGTATTTCGGAATCCTCTTTCTGTAATGTCCAGAAACGTGTCTGAGTATTTCGGAATCCTCTTTCTATAATTTTCAGAAACGTTTCTGAGTATTTCGGAATCCTCTTTCCGTAATTTCCAGAAAAGTTTCTGAGTATTCTGTGCAGCTGTGGTTCATGAAAGTTTCGAAAACGTTTCCGAGTATTTCGGAATTCTCCAAACAATTTTCAAAAACGTTTCCGAGAATTTCGGAATCCTTTTTCCGTGATTTTTTCTAAAATATAATTCTTTATTATAGTATTGCATACCATATCAGTTTCAATTCTTCCATATCTAAGAGCAATAATACAAGCAGTTTTAGAATCATTCGTGGATTTTTTTTTTTTTTTTTGAATTTCTAATGACAAATAGCATGGTTAACAGCATAACATATGCACAGTTATAAATTTTTGAAAAATTATGAAATAATCTAGTAGTTTCATTCCTAATCACAAAATCGTCGGGGAATTGGAGTGGGGGTTCCTTCTAAAAAGTGGGGATTAATTGTTAAACAATCTTAAACTTCAGTTTTTCTCTCAATATTTTCAAGACAAAACTATCAACATATTGTATTTTTAATGCAGAACTTAAAAACATATCTTGTATCAAACTTGATAGCTTTTATCTTCGGATAAAATTTGACAGGACTTACCTACCCTTCGCGTTCCGGAATTCGTTCACCTCAAGTCAATTTCTCTGACGAACAAAGTGTACCGAAAAGTACCAACAGAGAAATTGATGAATTTAAATATGCAATAGTTCACAACGAAAAACTGATACTGAAGAAAATAGTTTTTTTTAACGAGATTTATATGAACTAAATCTCTTTAAAGTAATAGAGTTGCAAAGCAACTTACCTATTCGTCGGTGGTGGTCTTTTGCAGGCTTTGGTCACCAAAAAGGTGATTTTTATGACAGAATAAAATTCTGCCAACAAAAATTACCCATTTGGTAAAAAGAAGAAAAGTATCCAAGAAAAAAGTAAATTACCTACACAAGTTATGCGACGCAACGAATTTACATGGCGTCCTCTCGGCAGTTTTAATTTCAGTTTGTATTCCTTCCGCGAGCATGCGTCGAGAATTTGCACTTCGTACTTAAAAATAAGTGACATAGCTTCAAATTCAATCTCATGACGATACATAAGCAAGAAAATATAAGACTTTAAAATTATCTTCAGTGAATTCATGCGAGGAACAAAACTTCTACTAATCCCCTTGATGAGTGTTACTTCGCATACATGAGTCAGCACTTGTTTTCATTGCGTGCTTTCGAAAGTTTCAGTTTGTATTTGCTGCTGGACTATAAAATTGCCGTGTGAGCTGCGCATGCGTCGACTCTTACTTTCTTGCTAAACGGGAAATGTTTTTGATTATAGCAGAAAACTGCGGAGGGCGTACGAATCTGTGTATTACGGAAAACTTTTTTGTATATTCAGAGAGTTTTCCGAGATTTTTTACAGTGCATAGCTATCAATTACAAAACCACTCAATAACGGATTTCAGGTAATTCCAGAACAACTTGGTGGTTTCACACCGA
This sequence comes from Uloborus diversus, assembly GCF_026930045.1. Classification (NCBI taxonomy): domain Eukaryota; kingdom Metazoa; phylum Arthropoda; class Arachnida; order Araneae; family Uloboridae; genus Uloborus; species Uloborus diversus. The sequence goes on along the minus strand of NC_072737.1, from coordinate 26,354,619 downwards.
TTGCAACACAGATATAAATCCTTGTCGCAGATCTTGTGCAGAGTCATTTGTTTCACATATCTTATAAATCAGCACACACTCTTGCTGTGAATTGCTTACTGATTAGCTGTCATTTATCACATAATTAAAAATGGCTCATACAGTCGCCTATAATTGGTTGACTGTACCATGACGTAAACAACGCAAAAGTTGCCGATTTTGGCTTGATACTGAAGAGTTTTTTCTTAAAAGTAACGAACGAAAACGAGCGACGTAACTTTTGTGGTTGGTCAGGATTGTGAATCATGAATGCACTTTTATTCTTATAGAGTTTTTGAAAATACAATTGCAGTATTTTCTTTTCGCTATTCACTAACGTTTTTTTTTTTTTGCTTGAGCCTTCAATATTTTTTTTATTGAGTCCTTTTATTGGGATATCTTACGTCAAAGATCGACTAACAATTTATAGCCCTATGTAACAGCGGTAAATGCAATTTTTAGTGCTGAAATAAATGAGTGACATTTGACTGAAACACATTGCATCAGAGCAGTCAGCAGTTCAAAGTACTCTGGAACAATTTTGAACGCAACTGTTTTATGTGGAAGAAACGGCAGTCATATTATTAGAACATCTACATAGCACAGTCAACAGTTTTTAACCGTTTAGAACAGCTACGATTGCAAATTTTATTAACGGAATAAATAAAAGAATTTTTTTTTAAACATTTTTCGTCAAAATGCAAACTAGAGTCCATAGCCCTCCACAATAGCTGTACAGTACAAGCAATGTTCAACACTGCAAAAAATGAGAGACTATTTGACTAGAACTTCTTACGTCATGGCTAAATCCGAGAATCACAGCCCTCTAAAACGGCAGTGAATGCAGTTTTGAATACTGTAATAAACTAGAGACACTTTATTGGAACATTTTACGTCAGTAGTTTACAGACTTCTGAAGCAGTTTTAAACTCAATTCAACCCGATGCTGCTCCTCTGGCGAGAACAGTTGCCAGGTTTCGTCCCTTTCCTACACACACACTAATATATACACACACTCATGCCGGCACACTGACACAAACATACACGCACACACCTACATACGCTCATGCCTGCCACAGACACAAACACACACCCATACAGACACACACCTACACACACTTATGTCTGCATACAGGCACAAACACACACGCATAGATACACGTACCTATACATACACATACAAACACACTAATGCCTGGACACAAACACACACGCCTGCATACACACACATACTCGTGATTGCGAAAAACATTCAAGAAGCTAAAATTGAAATTTTTTTTTTAATTTTTTTTTCTGAGCAATCACGATTGCTTCTTGTTCTCACTTGATTGTTTTGAATTCCTATCATTTTTTTCCCAACGACACCCTTCGCACCATCACCGTCGACCGGCTCCTCACGATGCTGCTCCTATAGCAAAAGCCGACTCCAGGTTATGTCAATATCCTACACACACACACGGATACATACACAACTACACACACACACAACTACCCACAGATTCATGCCTGCACACAGACACAAACACACATGCCTACACACACATACCCACCTACACACAAACACATACCCCCCCACACACAAACACACACGCCTACATACACACACTCGTGATTGCGAAAAACATAATTTGAATTCAAAATGACAAAATTCAAATTAATTTTCTTTTTTTTTTTTACATTTTTGTCATCTATTGTACGTTACTTTTATTGCACAAGTTTGCTTATTTGATTTCCGCTGATTAATAAAGCGCAAAAAAAGTCCAACATTTCCCTATTATTAGTATTTAATCCAAAACGAGTTTCTTCAAACATCCCGAAAACTGATTTCTGGAGATACTGCCGTTTACCTTCCCACAGAAGTATAAAACAGCTGTTATTGTCATTTTCAATAGCGGAGTATACAAGAGATATTTTACTGGAGCATCTTAAGTCAGACCGCAATCAGCAGTTCATAGCAATCGAGAATAACTGTTTAAACAATTTTTAACATTTTGGAAAATAGGAGACATTTGACCGGAATTTCATCCGTCATATCGCAATCAACATGTCAAGTCATAGTCTTCTAGAGCGACTGTAAACGCAATTTTTAATAGTGTAAGAAAGAAAAGATATTTGATTGGAACCTCTTCCGTCTGTACGCAATCAACAAATTATAGTCTTCTAGAGCAGCAATGAACGCTATTTCTAATAAATGTAGAAAAAATGACTGTCAGTGAGTAATTAATAGCACCTTGGAGGGGTGCTAATTAAATGTGTAATAAATCATAAGTGAAACAAAAGCCGTGCATACATTTTCTTCGTTACCGCCTAAAGAGGGTAAACATTTAGGACATGCATTTAAGAACCTTTATTTGCTACTAGATGTACCCGCACGGCTTTGCCCGTAGTAGAAAATTAAAAGGTCGTTTGGTTCGCCTGTATGTTTAAAAATAATGGATGATGAATTTCTCGCCAATTTGCTATGCTTGCCCATCTTACGGTTCCACGTTATGATAATTTGTTAGTTTACTCGTCCACGTTGTGATAATTTGCTCGGTGACAAGTTCTTAAAATTGGAACAGAAAAAGAACAAAATCAAATTTTCGAAAAATCGCTTCAACATGCACGCCCCCATGCTACAAACTAATTCGGTGCCAAATTTCATGAAATTCGGCCGGACGGTGTAGGCGCTACTCGTGTCACAGAGATCCTGACAGACAGAGAGACTTTCAGCTTTATTATTAACTAGTGGTACCCGCACGGCTTTGCCCGTAATAGAAACTTAAAAGTTCTTTTGGTTCGCCTGTATATTTACAAATAATGTGTGGTGAATTTTCTCGCCAGTTGGCTTGCACCCATGTTACGGTTCCACGTTATAATAATTTCGTAATTTACTCGTCCATCCCATGATAATTTTGTTCTTAAAATTGGAATAGAAAAAGAACCACATCGATATTTCGAAAAATCGCTTCGAGCTGCACACCCCCATGCTACAAACTAACTTTGTGCCGAATTTCATGAAAATCGGCCGAACGGTCTAGGCGCTATGCGCGTCACAGAGATCCTGACAGACAGAGAGACTTTCAGCTTTATTTTTAGTAAAGATAAAAGGAAATCTTACTGCACATTGAGTGCTATTTAAGTGTAATAAATACAGGTTTTCCACTCAAAACTCCTTTAATACAAGAAGTATATGTCCTTTCACGTGATGCATGATCTATTTATAGATACATTTTCCAACCATTACAAGGTTCTAAAAGCAACAAGATCTCTACCAGAATTTTGTCCTCTCAGCGAAACTTATACTATATATTTTTCTCTGGCCCACTAGAGTACGTTTTGCTATTTCTAGGATATATTTCACTTTTGCAAGATCAGCAGAATTTTTCTTTCTATTACATGTCAATACATAGAAAACTTTAGCTGAAGTTTTCAATTCGTTTCCTTTTTCCTCCCTCTATGTGATACAATATCTAACTTAGGAGTATTTCGTAAGATAGCAATTTTTGAAAACTATACAAAAAAACATATTTTTCCCTTTCAAAATCAAAGTTGGGGAAAAAGCCCTATCTAGTAATTATTAATTTATCATTTTGTAACCATACATTGTCAATCGTAGCTGCGCCATTAGGGAGGATAGGGGGACAATTGCTTCCTGAATTGGGGAAGCTAATGTAGTTAACTTGTAAATGGGAATGGTTTGAGTTGTTTTCTTGTATTTACTTTATTATATTTATTTTTTTTATAATTAGCAATGAGCATATATCCTTTGCCTCCCTTCTCTAAAAATTCAAAATATCGGCATGGTTAATAGACAGGTTAAGAAAAACATGCATTTATATGGAAAGAATGGGGCCGTGGTAGCCCGATCGGTAGAGTGTCGGATTCGGGGCCGGAGGGTCCTGAGTTCGAACCTCGATGATCGAAGACCCACCGTCGTCATTAAAGGGGACTGAGCGACGTTAAATATGCTCGTGGTCTCAATGTCCTCCAAGTGAAACGATACCTCTGGGGGTGCTAGCACCAGGTAGCTCTTAGCTCCTGGTCTAGTTCTAAATTCTCACTAACTGTCCGATCCGGTGATGGTGTTGCCATCTATCGGCATAAAAAATAATGGAGGCAAGGCACTTAGTATGCAGTCTTCGACATAAATACAGTTGTAGTCAGTTGTGACTCGGAATCGAATCGAATCGAATATGGAAAGAATGTAAATATAAAGCTTAAAACAAATTCTAAATCCATGTAGATCAAGTTAAAAATACAATTCCTTCATGCATAGGAAAATCCAAGAGACTTATTTTTTTGAATGTTTTTACGTCTCAAAGCTCACTTTTTGCATTGAAAAATGGGTTTCTTGAAGGCCCGGAACACGTGTCCACAATCAAGTTCTAATGTGAGCTTTATTAACGTTGTATTTCACACTATTACTTTAGTAAAATGTTTTTATTGTAAGCATAGCTGCAGCGCAAGTTCACTTTAAGAAAGTTCTGAAATGTATTTCCGGATAACGTTCCAAAACTTCGCAATTTTAACCTATTTCCGTTGAAAAACCATTCGACACTAGTACCTCGTTTATCCGGATCTCCGATTTATCCGGATTACATTTATATAGTTAAAAATAATATGTTCATTTAAATAGTAATTCGAAATTATGATAGCAAGAATAGAACTATAAATGTGCAGGACAAAAAATATAAAGCAAGATTTGAGACAGGAGCCGCGATAGTAGAGGAATGTTGGGCAAAGTGAAGTAGCAGAGTAAACTAACATCTTCAGTTATGAGCGCAACCTATCGAACAATATTTTAACTATGTTCTTAAACATATAGTTGATAACAGTCAAAAATAAATTGCTCTAAAGATCAAGGAAAATAATAGTATCAGTCCTTTTCAAATATTTATACGAATATTGTATTATTTTGTGGTTTATCGAAGACCATGTTGTAATACAATAATTTATTTTTTGCAGTTAACATTTTAAGTAATGATGTCCAGTGTAGTTAATATTAGACCTGATATTATTTTCATTGTTCAACGCAGTTTGTCAAGTACGAGCAGGGCACATGGATGGAGCACAGTATAATAGTTTATTTCGTTCACTTATTAAACAATAGTATGATAGTTCAGTTCATGTACGTATTCATTCATTTAAAAAATATAGTCATAAAAAATTAGTCATAAAAATAGTCATAAAAAAAGTATTAATTAATTATTTTTTTACTTTGCTTTATGCAGAAAAATAATAAAAATTTTCCACTTTATTTAGGATAGAAATTTCCTATCAAAATTTAATAGAATATTGTTTCAATGCATAATTTATAGCAAAATGCATTGATATTTCTTTACGGAATGCAATTTTCAAAACTAATTTCCAATTTGTCACTTACGAAAATGGTAAGTTAGCTTAACTATTTCACTTTGCTCCATACATTTCCCTTCCTACGTTTCTTAGTTAAAACGAGCTGATGTGCGCATCACATGGCTTACTTTTACACCATTTTAATGTTATTTATCCATCATTACAATTTTAATGTGATTACAATTATTTACTCTCTAAATATCACCAACAATAGCCAAATTGAAGCCAGATTTTAAAAAAAAAATCGCCAAGTTGGTGACAAAACTTGGCGACCAAAAGACTGGCGATATATCGCCAAGTGTCCGCCAAATCATAACACCACTTGCGTTTGCATCGAAATTAACAATGATTTCCCCCCAAAAAGGTGCAAAAGACCCGTTAAGAAACAGCCGAATGCAACCAAAAGAGGAGGAGCACAACTAGACCCCACTAGGAGTCTACGTACCAAATTTCAACTTTCTAGGACATACCGTTCTTGAGTTATGCGACATACATACTCACATATGCGCATACGTACATACGCACATACAAACGCATATACAGACGTCATGAGAAAACTCGTAATTAACTCGAGACACGCCAAAATGGGTATTTCGGGCGTCTATACGTTCTTTGGTCCCAACAGTACGTACTTATTACGTACGTGTGGTTGGGTCGTAAAAAAAACTCAACATTCATTCGGGGGTGAGCAAAAGAGAAATTAAAGCCGATTTCTGAGTGAAAATTTTTTCGCGAATACAATACTTAACTTTTTGTAAAAGGAAGTAAAAAATTGTGCAAAACAAATAAGGAATGGCTCATGTCTGTACCTCAGAGCCAGACTAGCGTTCAAAAATTGCTATTTTCCATTTAATAGTGCATTGCATGTGGAGTCGTATTCTGCATTGAGCCGTGTGAACATAACTCTAAAAAAAAAAAAAAAATCTTTTGTAATTTTACCAGTAAAGCGGGGCTCTCATCCTTTGTATGCGTAATACAAACGTTTTCCTTTTCTCTCTAAAAGTAGCGATTGTATGACTTACATTGTTCTGTCTCAGAGGTGCAGATTTACCCACTAAAAAACATTAGTAAAACCTGTCTACAACGATACTGTTGGGACCTAAAAAAAGTATTGTTATAGACAGGTTTATTGTCATAGACAGTTTTGTTAGACACAGGTTTCACTGTATAAAGTTCAGGAAACAAAACCACAGTACAAAAGTACCTTAGAGAGCAGATGTCTTTATCTAAAGTGTAAATTGCTCTTAGTTTGCTAAAAACCGATACAAAGTGCGGTTTTACAGAGATTAACGCAGTAAATCTCCCTAATGCTTTAACAGAGTGTGTTTTGGAAACTTTGCTACTTCTTTGCTACTTCGTTGAGCTTAATATCTCATTTATGCGTCAGAAGCGTGATGAAATTCCTTCCAGTTGATATCATTAAAGTAAAACAAGGTCAGACTAATATGTGTCAGATAAAGGCATACTTATACCTAAATGACCATTCTACTACTTGAAAACTGTTCATGCTCGAGTAGTATTTTTACTATAGTCATTTTTTGAATTTTTAAGAAATAATAGGAGAACAAATGTAAATATGAAAGTAAGTAATGAGACGAGCAATTCTAAAATTTCACTACGCATCAATCATCCTGAGATTTACCTAATACTAAATGTTGCTTATACATTTAAATTCTATGTGGCTACAAGTTAAATAACTATATTTTTTGGTAACATATTTAGATTGGAATTGCTCTTCCAAAGGAGTACTAGTTTATTATGATTTTGTATTAAATTTAAATAGAAAATAATATGAAATAAAGTAATAAAGTCATAACTATATTTGCAAGTATTAGAGAAAATAAAACGCCACCAGATTTCTTATTAGTGTGTCCTTTTATTTTAAGTAATTACACTTCAATTGTTACGCAATTAGTTTTTCTTTAAAAATTCTGAAGTTGTAATGCATCAATTATGTATGCACGACTGTACTTTCTAAAATATCTTTCCAAAAGCATTTACTTAATACGATATACTAACATCCTTATATAGAATAAGTGCTTTCAAAAAGAAAGCTTTAATAAAAAATGTATTTATTTTACGATCATCTTTATTGTTCCGTTTAACATCAAACTACAATCATTTACCCATTTTATATAGGCATAAATGCGGTGAAATTGCTTTCGATTTGGCTTCTCAAAAGTAGGAAAATAATCTACGAGTTTGTTTACTGTCTTTTTTAAAAATATTTTATAGTTCTTTCGAGTACTCGCATCAGTTTGATATTTTTTAAGTACAGGGTAAAATATAAAAAAGAGCATTTTTTTTTTCAAACATAAAAACTCTTATGGGTAATTCTCCAATATCCTAACAATATTATGTTCCCGTAGCCCAACACAAAATTTGTTTAACCCAGAAAGTGTTTTCATTTTTTAACAGCTAGAAATAACTTATTTGATGTTATTCTACTCTTATTAAAACAATAACTCATTTAGGTTTTTCATCAAAAATTTTTGAATAACCAGAAAGTCACGCTTTTGACGTGTCTCCATCCTTTTTTCAAATGGACTTAAATTATTTAAAAATTTTATGGTAACATTCCATAAATTCAATTTGTAGTACAGAATTAAGCATACTTAAAGGTGTAAAGTAGCATTCTTTGAATAATTTAATTATTTAAATCATCTAGGTACATCGTTTTAAACTTTTTTCCTAGGTATTCATGTCTTTCTCCTGTACTAAAAAAGGTGTTCGATTATCATCAATAAAAAAAAAGGAATTTTTAATCTGCTGCGCTATAAAACTGTTTATCATCACTAAATACTTAATATTATTTGTCTTCTGTTTTCACTAACATTTTGAAGTTCAAGAATAGGATATGAAACATTTTCGCTGTCATTCTCCTGGACAATATTTCTGTTTTAAATAAACGAAAAATTTTAACTCCACTCAGAGTGTGTGGTTAAATTAAGAGGTTAGAATACAAAAATAACATTATTTACCTTAAATATAATCCTGGGCCTACGTAACGGGCAAATTGTATGGACTTGTCATATTTCTGTCCTAAAAAAAGAGTCATACTCCTGACCTAAAAAAAAGTCATAATCCTGGTGCAAAATAATCACTCTTCTAGCATTATTTCTCAAGCACTGGTAATGCATCCCGTAGAATAGAAGGATTTATTTACAATGCATTAGTTGGAAAATAAGATTGATTGAAAAAAAAAGTTAAATTTGACAAACGATAAATAAAAAATATATCAGTGGAATAATTCTAATTATTTATTTTTTTATTATAATTATTATTATTATTATTTATTTTTTAAATTTATTTTTTTATTATTTTATTTTATTTTTTGTCTATTTTTTATTTATTTATGTTTTTCTTCTTCTTTTTTTTTTTTGTTGTTCTGACGAATCGTTTCAAAAGAGATTTATTGGGTAGATATTTGTTTATCTAAATGTTGCTGGAATAGGTTAGTGAAGTTGCAATACATTTCGTAAGTCTTTTAATTAAAATATATGTTTTAATAATATTGCTGATTCCCTTTCTGTTTTATGTTGTATTTTCTGAAACATAAAACAATTCGCAGGTAATGAGAAGGTAACTTAACTTTTTGTAAATTTTATCAAACTTTGTATGGCTAGCTCAAAAAGTTTGAATGTAGCAATCTATTTTCTTTTTCGCTGAAATGAATGCCCGTTATTCGGAGTGTAAGCGATTCATAGTGAATAATATGGAAAAAAAGCTATGCTACTCGAAGAAATTGGGGGTGTCTGTTATGGGAGGTTTTGTACATTTCCTTCTGCCATTTAATATCCATACTTTTTGATTTAGGCTTCAGTTATTTTTTTATTACTATTGTTACAGTTTAGATAACCCATGAAGAAATTCATTTTGTAACTCTCCTGGTGCTAATTGTCAGTCTCTTGGTATATAAAAATTTGAGCCAGTCTTTTGAGGATGTAACATAGTTAACGTGAGTTTTCTCTATTTTTCACTTAAGTTCCTAACAAAAAGTATAATTTTTTTCAGATTTTTTAAAGCATTTTTATTTTAAAACAGAAATGTGATTGGAAAATGTTAGGCTTTTGGAGAATTACCCTTATGTATGTGAAAATTTCAACTCCAAGAGGAAATCAAGAAAACAAGATGAAACTTACAGGGAATGCATACAAGTATGTATAGAGTAAGTCGAGGTTACATTTCCCGCTGAAACAAACACCCAAGTAACTGTATTTCACGATTTCTAAAACAGAATGTGCCTGTGTCAACTTTTTCAACAGCATTTGTGTATAAAGAAGTTTTACGCAAACACTACAGCTATTTTCAGCGAACCTTTAGAGGTAATTACAGATTTTTACGCAGTTTAACTTTTTAACGCAGTTTAAAATCTTTAACATTTTTATTTTCGCACATTTTCATTTTGTTTCGATAAAATTTTATTTTTATTTTGTTACAGAAACGAAATAGTAAAAGGAAAGCAAAATGCCATCAGTGGGTTCATCAACAGTGCTCCAAGTTAGCCCAAAGCAACGGAAATTCTAATGCAAATACTGTACAGTTCAAATGCAAGATATTATATCATTTACTGTTGCGGTCCAATTTAGGAAAAGCATTGTTCAATATAGGAGCATATATTCCTAAATTGAACTTTTGCGACTTTGTCAAAAATAATTTAAAAAAACAATTGTCGTCATGTTTACAAAAAATGTAAATACCTAATGCGGTTCCTAATTAAATTTGCTTCACAAGTCCTATTTTTAATTTTTGTTTTTCTTCACAATTAGCGACACGGGCCTCTTGTTCTTAGTGGGTCCATTATAGGCGGTTTTCCCCTACTAATCTCCTTTTTTTTGGCACTTATATCTCTTTGTTTCTCACTGCCTCCTATCTCCTCAAGTGAGGAAAATGGCCTGACTGTCAAGGTAATATGAACTAAAGCTGTTTTTACTCCCCCCCCCCCAAAAAAAGTAATAGTTTTGCGCCATGAAATATTTTACACAGTATCTGGACCTTCATTAAGGGGTGGGGGGGGGGGGGCTGAACTTTTGAAAACTTTGAAATTTGTACAAAACTTGAACCAATGTTTAATCTTTACTTTTGAATTTTAAGTTTCGAATTTTAAGACCCTTTTGTGAATAAAAAAATGGACCTCATGTTAGTTTAAACAGTTAATTCTGATACACTTAAAATTAAGTATATAAATAAAGTAGTTCATTTCTTTTAGATTATTTAAACTTTGAAACTTTTTTTTTAAGAGCAGGTATGCCGGTTTATAAAATCAGCAAATTAAAAAAAATTAAATGTCATCAGAGCAAATGTGATTTCAATTAGCGGCGGGCACTGTATATTTAATACAAAATATATATACTTTCCAAAGGTAATACAAATTCCTATTTCTTTAAAAATCTTCTGCCAACATCCTGAGTTTGCTATAAATGAAATTTTATTAACCTGCGGGAGTGATAAAATTAAATTTTACCACATATCTATTGGCTAGCTATTTTCTATTATCTTTAGTTATTATCTTCGTCCCTACAACAAACAAATACAAACCGAATTCGCGTATGCGATAGCCTTTTAGTAACACCCAATACTCTTCTAATGATTAGCTCATTCGCTACGGGAAAATGAGACCCATTATGCCATCCCATCATAGTTGCATTTCGAAAAAACTGCGTTTGTTGCGGAAAATAGTTTTACGTGGATGTCAGCGAAAGATCTTGTCCTATTAGTCAAATATGATTTGTGAGGAATAATATCGACGTCAATCCATTTATATTTCCTTTTCTCACTTATTCGTAAGGTTGTTTCTGTAACACTGTTATGAAAGCAACTGACTTTGCAAAGCGAAGTGTAGTTTTAGTTCAAAATTTTAACTTATCGCATCCCAGCAAGGAACGTGACAGCTCAAAATTTGGGGAAAACGAACTAGCTATTAATTTAAACATGCGTATCATATTGAGCCGAAATCAATTATAACTATCATTGCATAAGACTTTGTCTACAGTTTTTTTTTTGGAGTTGTAATACTTTACTTACCCCCCCCCCCCCAGTGTGCGATATGAATTAAATACATCATTGGGGGGGGGATTTTATAAAAATCAGTGCACAATTTTTTTATCCAAAAAACTTACTAAAATGAGGGATTATATGCATATATATAGGAAAAACATGAAATATCAAGAAACAGAAAATGTCATAAATAAAAAATTTGGAAGGATTAAAAGGGGGGAAAGTAAATACAAGATAAAATCAACGAATTACGTGAAACAAGGACTGACACGTCATCAGGGGAAAGACCAGTGTGGGGAAGTTGTACGTTTTTGGGACGGTAATTATGTATAATTTTGTACATGGAAGAACATGTCATAAGTTTTTAATAAGTATAAAGAACCTTGTGGAAGTAATGGGCTTGTCTTCTCCTTTGACAATGTTGCTGACGTGTCAGTCCCTGCTTCACGTGATTCATTTAGTCTTATTTTGAATTTGCCTTTCCCCCTTTATTTCCTTTCATATTTTGAATTTCTGACCTCTTCTGTTTTGTGATATTTCATGTTTTGCCTGAATATTTTTGCATTGTTTTTGTTTCTAGCAGCTTAGCGCTGACACAACAGAACATATTCAGTTGTTTTTTACGTCGTTAAAGTCTTTCATTTTCTAAGAAAAAAAATTAAATTTTATCTGAAATGTGTGCAAAAATTTGATCACCAAGAAAGAGTTGTCACAATAAAAAGAAATGTTACATACTCGTATGTAAGGGCAACACTGATAAGAAAGTGATTACAAAATGAAACCAAAATGATCATGACTACACAAATCCCTGAAAAAGGATTTTTAGTACCTTGGCGTACCTGGAAGTTTTAGTACCTTGTTGTACCAACTTTCGCGTAAATTTAAGAAGTGCTACAGGCAAACATTACAACATAACAGTTTCGTAAGATGTCTTACAGTATCTTGTTCCACATTTACTGTAAATGTGCCCCTAACTCAATCGTACTCGTATTCCACTCAACTAACCATCCAAAGTAGTTCCAGATATACTCAGTCTGGGACATATCAGGGTAATCTATTCTCAAATTTGATCAGAAGTTTTAAGTTACTGAAGAATAATGGCTAAACGTTGCAAAGAATGAATTTAATATCTTTCTTACACTAACTATTTTTACTTTTACATGAAACAACTTATATTGTTAAAATAAAAAGGTTTAAAAGTTTGAAAAATATATAACACTATTTACAGACTTCACTTCTGTTATAAAACCAGTTTTTGTCTATAGAGAAGTTGTAAAAATTTAAATTAATAAAACACGCCACAGAATATTATATTTGGTCCACGTTTCCCAAAAAGCAGTGAAAGCAAATATAAAAGTTGCTAACCACCGTCAACTTCTTTCTCAGCTTCAATCAACAAACTATTTTCTTTCTTTTTTTAAAAAACTTTTACTTGAAGTTTGGTAATTAGTTTTTAATCTAAAATCAATACATGTTTATGAATTTTAAAAAATGACTTAAAATTAAGAAGTCCTGAAATAAGTAATCACATAAGAAATTGTGTAAAAGTAGCACTGGCGAATTTGATGCTTGCTTTTATGCCAAAAAGAAAAAAAAAGGCGGGAAAAGCGCCTGAAAGTTCACGCATGCATGTGGATTTGCATAATAATAAAAAATACTCCACATAGTTCATAGTCTTACTAACTATGTAAAAAAAAAATAATATTTTTTCTTATTTCCTACTTTCAAACGGAAAAAAAAGCATTTTTCAAAAAAAAAAAAAAAAAGAAAAAACTTTTTATAACAAGATATTGAAAGAAAAATATTACAGATGGGCGCTATTTTCTATGCAATATTATTTAGTTTTGGAGTTCAAGTTTGTTTTTATGTTCCGTCCAAAAACAAAAAATATCAAATGAAGACATTGAAGAGTTACTTTCATAAAAAAAGACTTTCATTAAAATTAGCAAGATTAAAAGGAAGAAATTAGAAAAATGCATCAACGATAACAAAGCAGTATATCTGAAAATAAATTAATTTAAATTTTTTTGCAGCTCCAGAAAGCATCAAAGAATTTAAAAATCAAGAATATTATTTCTATTTAATTCATCAGTCGGATGTCAAACATTAAATGTGTTTGAAGTCTTTGCTTTTGCGATTGTTTGCACAAATAGATTGTTTAGAGCAGGCGCTCTCAACCTTTCAGGCTCTATACTTCCTCCCTTAAACAGTGACATGATGCCCGCCCCAATCACCACAGGATATGGTCAACAAAAGTAGTCGATGAGAATCTAAGGCTGATTAGGCTAACTGAAGCTAGTTAATTAGTAAAAATCTACATATATCACATGAAAAATTTAACCAAACTACACAAAACTTTATTTTGAACATATTACTATTGGAACATAAGAAATCTAAAAAGCAAAAAGAAAAAAGATTTTTTGAGATAATATAGAACCCACAGTTCTTAAATATTAGAAATTCTAAATTGAAAGTTACTATATTTTTTCTGCATTAACATTAATTACTTGCGTACATTTATCGCATAGTGTATATATTATTTCTAAAAGAGGTATTTTTGCGGGAACACCATAACTTCCTCAACAATTCATTAAACTTCATCAGTATGGCGTCATTTATTTATTTTTTTGTCCTTTTTCGGCAAAAAATAAACACAGTACTCAAGTTGTGGCGATATATCGAAAAAAAGAAACCGACCTATTTTTTTTTTAAATTAAACAGTGCTTTAATGCTTCGCCCTTCGCGATTTATTTACATTTAGTTCAATTGGCTAGAGCATCGTGCGAATAACTCGAGAGAGATGGGTCAATCTCCCACGAGTCACAAAATGTTGTTCTTTTGAATGACTTATTATTTTCCTCAGAGTTCTTATCCAAATTTGCATAAATTATAATCTATACCCCATGTTTGAATGACTTCCATTTTTCTTGTGAGAATTCTGTTCCAATTTTCTAACAATTTATTATCTGAACTCATTTCAGGATTGCAAACCGCAAATTGTTTTGCTGCATTAAAATCTAAAAAGAAAATAGATTTTAAAGCGGTTAATTGCTGTCAGAAAAATATTTCTTAAGGGTTTTGGGGGGGGGGGAGACAGAGGGGTGCTCTTTTAATACTTTTTACTTCTTTTCATAAAACTACAAAACAAATTCCAGATTTTAAAGTTTTTTGCTAACCTCATCGGCAAAAAATAAACATTTCTAACTTTGGTTGTTTTTCGAAATATTACCATAAAAAAAAAATCAGGTTTTTTGAATTCTCACTGTCGAATGCAAATTCTTCACAGTGATTAGCTAGTATAAATACATGGCAAAAGCAGTAGTGGATACGTGCCTCTACTCGCGTAATAAACTAATCTTTATAAAAAAAAAGTCTTCTGGTAGCTTTTTCTTATACGTATTCTATGCTTATGCCTTCTCCTTTAAAGTGCAAAGAAGTTGAAGCAGTTACATGTATTAGCTTGGTGCTTAAGCCTTAACCGACATTGTCATCGTAGCAAAAATACATTATAGAATAAAGAAATTATCATCATTTCGGCAAAACTTTATAATTTCTTAAGTCAGCTAAAACTCAATATTAATCTAAGTATTATTAACAGAGTTTCTTGACATAGATTCAGATTCGATGTTTGTTGGCTAAGTATTTTTCTTAAAAAAGACAAAAAAAAAAAAAAAAAAGAGAAAGAGAGAGAGTATCTTGAATCTTCATTAAATGTCAATTAACATTAAAAAAAAATATCCTTCTTCAAGGAAAATAAATATTTCACTGTTAGTAATTAAGCAATTAGTTCTTAGGCTAAAACCAACGCATTTCTTTAAATTTGAAAAATATGATTACATGAACATGTGTTGTTTTGTCTTTGTACTGAAATCTTGAGCATTCAAATTTTACTTAATTTACTTTTTTTTCCCCTCGGTCATGCTTTAAAAATTTCATTTTTTATTCAGAATGTGGGCTGTCATTATGATAAAAAAATAACACCACAAAAATGCAGCGTTACCCATTTTAACTAAAAGGATATTCAATTTTTTTAAAAAAGCGTCATTCGCTTTTTTTTTTTTTTTTTTTGTGCCGTCGAGTTTTTATGAAACATCTTCTTTACTAATGAAATAATGCTAGATTTTAGCAGCAAGTCATTCTTTATGACAGAAAAAATTAAATTATGTCCAGTATTATGTGATTACTTTGTTCAATGTGAACTTTTTCTTAATTAAAGGAATGTGGTGCAAAGTGAAATGGTAAAATATTTACTCCACTTTTAGTGCTACTTACCTAGTAATATTTTGAATATGTAGTAGTATATGTTGTGTATCCAATCATGAAAAAATTACCTCTGAAGATTAAAGCATATGATAATACAAGCGATTTTCAAAAGATGATGCTCAGATTGTAATATTTTGTTGTAAGTCAAAAATTATTTTAATATTATCAAATGATAAAGTTTTTGTTATTAATATTTTGAACATCAATTGGGACCCTCTAATATTCGGTGCAGTATTTATTTAGTTAATGTTTAACCTTTTTGAAATTTTAATATTTTTCACAATTATTCAAGTGCATGCTAGTCAAAGTGAAATAGTTCATTTCGTTCACTTATTCAATCATTTACTAAATCACTTACGTATTCATTTATTAACTAATATACTTTCATTCCTTCATTTAGTATTTTTTCTTTATTAATTTATCCTTTCACTTATTTTCTTATTCATTCACTATTAGGTTAACATTTATTTTTCCTCGTGTTTAATTATTAAATCAATTAATTTATTAGTTTATTGTCCCATTATCTTTTCATGCATTAAATTTTCCTTTTATTTACTCATTATTTAGTTAACAAAATATTTTGAGAACCGAAAAGAAAATATCTCATTCGAAAAATATTTCATTTTTCGCTTTGTCCCATGAAAAAAAAGTGAACATTTTTCACTATTTGTTGAAGTCACAATTTTACTGCAAAAATAAAAAATAATGTTTCGGGCCCTATGTGATACTATGTGGTGCATAGGGAGTTTCTTTTTGTGTCTAATTAAAAAAAAATGTAAGTTGTATTATTAAATACAATGTTCTTTCTTTAAGTACTGTAATTTTCAAAACAAATTTCCATTTGTTCATTTTGGAAAAGTTCACTCGTCTTAACTATTTCCCTTTGCCCCGCATTCCTCTACTTAAGTATTAATCCGTCAAAAATGATTACATTATTACATTATTTCTTTCTTTCTTTCTTTCTTTATTTATTTATTTATTTTTTTTTTTTTGATAGTACAACAGAATAAATAACAGGTATTTGCTGAAAGGAAAAAAAGTACGTTTAACACCAGTGTTACGTAGAACGATTTGAAAAACCGTACATTGGAAGATTTTTTAATTCACGCAATGAGATATTGTATTTTTAACAGTTACTTATAAAATTTACTAGCAAAAATAACTTATCATATATATATATATTAACGCTTCATGTCATGACAGCAGTGCTACGTACAAAGGATATGAGAAATCGTACATTGGACTATTATTTCTAGAACACGATGATATATTACAATTTTAGGTTACTCATGAAATACACAAGCAAGGATAATTTATCTTTTCATAAGCGTAATCTGTCAGCAGCGTTACATTGTTAAACGGATTTGGGAAACCGTCATTGGACGATTATTTAAAACACGCGATGATAAATTTCAGTTTCACATTACTAATCAAATACGAGGGCTGTTCAATAAGTAATAAGACTAAATTTGTAAAAAATACAGAACAAATTCAATCGTCATAATTTACTTTGTTTTTTTTTAATAACTTCTGCGGGACTAAATACATTTATTCCAACTTTCTGTCCACTTCTTAAAAACTTGTGAACATTACGTTTCTGAGTGCTATTTCCAAGCCGTCTCGGAGAGTTTAGACATGCTTTGTTGCTTTCAAAATATTTTCCTCGTAATTGTTTATTAAGTTGACGAAACAACTAGAACTCACTGATATAAAATAATTCTGAGATTCCACAAGATAATAATAGCAGCAGTGTTAATCATTGTCTTTGTGATGGACGCTGAAGATTCTTCCTCACCTTCAATATCTTCAATGCTCTGCTTGCCTTCCTTAAAAGCTTTATGCCATCAAAAAGTACTGACTCTAAACATTGCTTCATCGTTGAAAACTTCACGTATCATATCAAAGATCTCCGATGCTGATTTTTGCTGACGAAAACAAACTTTAATCGCATAACTTTATTCCAAAGACGCTTCCGTTTTGACAACTGGCTGCGTCTCGGAGGCGCCCGCCAACAGGCTTCAATTCAATCACTTGATACTCAGGAACTTGAGTAAGTACCCCGCCAACTATCGGTAGTTTTTGTTAATACAAACAACAAAGATTTTTCATGCCACAGAAATTAACTTTCCGATGAGCGATTTCGCAGCAGTAAAGTTAGTTTTATTTCTTGTAGGCGCCCGCCAACAGGCTTCAATTCAATCACTTGATACTCAGGAACTTGAGTAAGTACCCGCCAACTATCGGTAGCTTTTGTTAATACAAACAACAAACATTTTTCATGCCACAGAAATTAACTTTCCGATGAGCGATTTCGCAGCAGTAAAGTTAGTTTTATTTATTGTAGGCGCCTGCCAACAGGCCTCAATCCAACCACGTGATATTCAGGAACATAAGTCTGTACACGCCCACTATCGGTAGTTTTTGTTAATACAGATCACAGACGTTTCTCATCATACAGGAATTAACATTCCGATGAGTGATTTCGTGGCAGTAAAATTAGTTTTATTACTTATTGAACAGCCTACGTATATATGGAAAAAAAATATCTTACACGTAAGCATAATATGACAACAGTGTTCTATAGAACGGTTGTGGGAAACCGTACACTAACCGATCATTTAAAACACCGAAGGAGATGTTGCAGTCTAAATTACATTGTTAAACGGATTTTTGAAACCCTCATAGGACGATTATTTAAATCACACGATGATATATTGCATTTTCATATTACTTATGAAATACATAAGCAGAAAAAATTGTCTTACATCTAAGCATCATATGACAACAGTGCTCTGTAGAACATTAGTGAGAAACTGTACACTAGACCAGCGGTTCCCAACCTTTTTCCTCTTGCGAACCTCTTCCAAACTCCGAAGGAAGTTGACGAACCCCTTGGGCACTAGCAACAAGTAAAGAAAAACGAGCTGATGTGTGCATCACATGACTTCCTTTTACTCCAATTTAATGTCATTTTCTCATTATTGGCAGTTTTAATATGATTCAACTGTTTACTCTCTAAATATCACCAACAGTGGCCAAATTGAGGCCAGATTTTAAAGAAAAAATCGCCAAATTTGTCGCCAAGTTGGCGAGAAAACTTGGCGACCAAAAGACTGGCGATGTATCGTGAAGTGTCCGCCAAATTATAACACCACTTGAGTTTACATCGAAATTAACAATGATTTCCCCCCCCCCCAAAAAGATAGCAAAAGACCCCCTTTGGAGCATCCCTCCACTAGGAGTCTGCGTACTAAATTTCAACGTTCTAGGACATTCCGTTCTTGAGTTATGCGACACACATACACACATACGCACATACATACTTACATACAGACGTCACGAGAAAACTCTATGTAATTAATTCGGGGATTGTCAAAATGGATATTTCGGATGCTTGTACGTTCCTAGGCACATCCACGTGTGGTCGGGTTGAAAAAAAAACTCAACATTTCATTTGGGGGTGAGCAAAATGGTAATTAAGGCCGATTTTTGTGTGAAAATTTTTTCGCGATTACAATACTTCCTTTTTTGTAAAAGGAAGTAAAAAACACGCACGTACACACACACAGACAATGAAATTTGGGAGTTGCTTTTTTTTAGTTTGATGCTGCTTTATAATTTATAACAAGAGCGAAAACATAATTGCGAAATATAGAATTACAAATATTGCTATGAACTAAAATGATCGCTAAAAAATGAATGCAAAACAAATTCACCAAAAAATGAACACAGTGATTATTCTGCGATGAGCTTCAATTAACTTTTTTAAAAAAATTTGAAAATGGGATATTTGTGGAGCAAAGAGGCCAAAGTTTGGCTGAAATTTTTCTGACACAATGGTACATTTATCTCTATCATCACTAAATCAGAAGTCAAATCAAGAATGATCTTTAAAATACCTTTCAGGGAACTGTCTCAGATTAAGTAAATGAACTTTTTTCTCACAGTAAAATGAGAAAAATCTGTAGATAAAAGTCTTCTTGAAAAGACTTTTGCTATAATTGCGGAGTAAAATGCGTATATTGAAAATGTTTCGCTCAGTTACCACAAAATTTATTTTCTTCACAAATTTCATATTTACAAAGAGCGCAAATTGAGTTGCATGGTTAAATTCTGCTGATTTTTTTTTTTCTTTTTAGTGCGCAAACTTCACAATTCAAAACTTTCACTCAAGAAAACTTTTTATAGTGATTAATTTTTTATACGTCCTGTGATATTTTTGGGCTGCTCGCTATTCCTTCCCTTTTTTGACAATAAAGCTCGACGTAAATTGAAGAATGTGTAGTGTGAAAATTATAGCAACAAACAACAGCGTGATCTCACTTCTACGCATGTTTGACTCAATACAAGAGCAGAGCAACAGCTCTTCTTCAGACTCAAATTAATGGTAAAGAAACTAAACATCAAAATATTTTAGACGCTCGCATATGCTCTATGTAATGTTTTCATCAAGTTTCATCAATCTTTCTGATCAAAAGCTTCTGAGGAAACGAACGCTTTCAAATTAATTCATCTGAAGACATTGTATTCATAGGTAGAGTTTTTTCAGCATGACTTCAGGGCTATCATTCTCAAAGGAAGCGCTAAAACCGGCGCTTTGCAATGACAGACTAAATTATCAATGACAGACTAAATATAATACTATAAGACTAATTAATGTAAAATATGTCAGGAAGTACGCAAATATTTTAATGATAATAGTATCGGATGTGCGAGAGACAAATAAGAAAAGAGAAAAATTTGCTTGAAACGGCTTGAACATGAGACTTCATCAAAATTAGGCATGTTAAAACTCTGCCACTACATTTTTTTTTTCCGCGAACCCCCAGGTGTTCGCGAATTACCGGTTGGGAACCGCTGCACTAGACGATCATTTAAAACACCGGAGGAGGAGTTGTAGCTTTTGGTTACTTATACAGAGATACCAACTTTTGAAAATCTAAATTCGTAGCAGAGTTTTGCGCGGAGGGGGGGGGGGGGAGGGACAGCACATTTTTCAACAAATGTATCAGACACAATAAATAGGTTATGATAATGAAATCCAGAAAGTAATCCCCCCCCCTATTTTTAAAATGAATTTCATAAATTTAACGGGGGGGGGGGGGGTAATCGAGATTTTTTAAAAACTGATTTTAGTATTAGGTTATTTTTAAGTTTTACGATAATTTTTTAGCAAAGTGGTTTCCACATAGTGGAAGATTGTTCATTTTCACAATTTTAAAGCGACACACATATGAACAAAAGCAAAAGCGTCCTAGCATCAAAATGTGTCTAGACAAGGTGGAAGGAATAATCCATTAATTTGGCAAATTGTTTTTTTGCGTGATTTTTTTTTTTTTTTTAAATATTTTATATATGATACTTTTGCTTTATTTTTGTTTTTTAGAAAAGAAAACCTGCATATGGGGGGGGGGACTTAAACTCTAAAAAAAAAACTATTCGTCTTTAGTCCTGTTGTTCGTTTAGAGAGAGAGAGTTGCAAATGGAAGCAGTAGTATGATAAATTCGATTTGTTTATTTTTAAAAAAAATTTAGAATAATAGTTAAAACAAAAGCATTATTATCTAAATTATTAATAGTATGAACAGTAACTGTAATGATTGAATTTTTTAAGGTTACAAAAAAAGAAAAAAATCGTAATTTCTATACTCGTTTTCCTAGCGTCGTAGTTCAAAACTTCGTAGAAACAACGATTTTTTCGTAGCAGTTGGCAGCTCTACTTATGTAATACACAAGCAAAAAAATTTTATTTTATATACAGGCAGAAAAAAAAAGCAGTGCTACGTATAACATGTTTGGATACTATACACTAGACATTTATTTGAAACACAGGCGGCGATATTTCACTTTTATGTCACTCATGAAATACACAAGCAAAAATAGCTTAGCTTATATACAGTATATAAACGTAATATGACAGCAGAGCTATGTAGAACGGATCTGAGATACCGTACATTGCACAATTATTCAAAACACACAATCGAATTACATGAAACACACCGCCAGCTCAGTTATTCCAGCCGATGACTGCAGTTTCGATTATTTAAAACAATGGAGGAGATACTGTAGCTTTATGTTAGTTACTAGTGGTACCCGTACGGCTTTGCCCGTAATAGAAAAATTGAAAGTCTTTTGGTTCGCCTGTATATTTACAAATAATGTATGGTGAATTTTCTCGCCAATTGGCTCGTGCCCAGGTTACTGTTCCACGTTATGATAGTTTCGTAATTTACTCGTCCATCTTATAAGAATTTTGTTCTTAAAATTGTAATAGAAAAAGAACCACATAGATTGTTTGAAAAATCGCTTCGAGGTGCACACCACAATGCTACAAACTAACTTTGCCAAATTTCATGAAAATCGGCAGAACGGTCTAGGCGCTAATCGCGTCACAGAGATCCGGACAGAGATCCTGACAGACAGAGAGACTTTCAGTTTTATTATTAGTAAAGAAAAGATGAATTACACAAGCAAAAATAATTTATCTCATACATCAGCGTAATATAACAGCAGTGCTATATAAAACGTATTTGGAAAACCATACACTGAACAATTATTTAAAACACAAAAGGAGATAATACAGTTTTCTTTACTAATAATAAAGCTGAAAGTCTGGATCTCTGTCTGTCAGGATCTCTGTGACGCGCATAGCGCCTAGACCGTTCGGCCGATTTTCATGAAAGTTGGCACAAAGTTAGATTGTAGCATGGTGGTGTGCACCTCCAAGCGATTTTTCAAACAATCTATGTGGTTCTTTTTCTATTCCAATTTTAAGAACATAATTATCATAAGATGAACGAGTAATTTACGAAATTATCATAACGTGGAACCGTAACATGAGCACAAGCCAATTGGGGGGAAAATTCACCATACATTACTTGTAAATATGCAGGCGAATTAAAAGACCTTTTAACTTTCTATTACGGGCAAAGCCGTGCGAGTACCACTAGTCTTTTTTAATTGAAAAACAGAAGCGAGATTAGCTTATATATAAGCTTAATATGACAGCAGTAAATTTATCTTTAATGTAGTTGTCAAGTTGGACGGTTAAAATCCCAATGAAGACATCATTAAAAGATAATTATTTACACTCTGTTAATCCATATTAGTCAAAATTCAGTTTTAACAGAAATGTTTATTATATTTTTAATAACAGAAAAAACTATACTCAAGTTTTAAGGAAAAAAATGCCTATCAAGGTTCAGAAGGATTAACTCACTTCAAAATTAGGATTTAAATAATTAACAAACGAAAGAGATAAGAAATCAAAAGTACACTCAATAAAAAGGAGGAATGTATTCAAGAATACTCGATTAAAACTAAGAATACCAAGATAGAAATGAATTCTAAGTGAGAAAAAATTTAATAAGATTCCCTCTAATCCTCTTCTCCTATCTTTTTTGAAGCACAATTAAAAACAGAAAAAAAATGCAGATTTTTTTTTTCACTTAACGATGAAAACAATCTTTCGAAAAAAAAATATATAGCGTTAATTGTACCGCGCAAAAATTATCTTGATGTCTTGCAAACCGGATAAAAACTTCATTGCAAATGTATGAGATGTTTCGAAGGAGCAGATAATGGAGTGTTTGTTGAAACTGTCACTTATTTTTGAGCATTATGATATAACATTATTATTATTTCTTATTATATCTACATTATTATTATTTAAATGTTGGAAAAGAAACATGTAGATGAAACAAAAAGTCCTTTCAGAACTGAACAAGCCGAATTTTCAGCTGATTTTCTTTCTTTGAATTGGCTCAACTTTAAGTCTTTCAGTTATAACTTCTTAACAGTTAAAATACTTCTTCTAAAACTTCAGGCTTTGACTTTATGAACAAAACTGTTTAGTTCGATCTGAACTAGGTTTTAGTAGTACTAGGAAGGCAAATACAGAGAGACCAACACACGCACCGATGTTCAAAGTTATTTTTTAACACTTATGCAGTCACTTCATTTGATTCATTGCGCTTTTATAAATGACTTTTTTATCTGGTTGATTTACTTTTACTGCACTTTCTAAACCCGTATTTATGTTTTGTATTATTTTTTCGTATTTCATATTTATATTCTCTGTTAATTTTTAATGTTATAGAAAAGTAACTTTTAAAAGGGAAATAAAACCAAAACAAGATATACTTATTTACTGACATTTTCTCTATTTATGTATAGCTTAGTAGTTTAATTGTTGCTGTTGCAGTGTCAAAGTTAATAATCACTATAAAGATGTAGGGTAACATTGCCTACACAGGTTTTACTTCTAACGTAGAACAGCACAAGAAAAAGTTCTGCAGAAGAAGAGGAAATAACACCGGCGGGAATCAAACCCACGTCCTCCGGCATTCGAACAGAAGCTTCCACCTCAGAACAGTGGAGGCTCCAATAATTTTGTTTTCAAGAAATAATACAAACTAGAATTTTTTACTTAAGTTAGATCCTTGCTTTTAAAAGAAATAAAGAGACTAATTTCCAGCAGGTTTCGTTGATTTAAATTATGATTTAAATCAAGTGGTTTTTATAACAAAATCAAGTCTAATTAATTAAAATCAGTTGATTTTTATAAATTAATTTTACATTTTTAGAACGTATTCCTCTATATTAACTACACTGATTGTTGATGTTATCTTAACTTCAACAAGCAAAACTACATTCCTCTTTCTGTGTGTGTAACAGATTTTCAGTCTCGCAATATTGCTTTTACTTCAAAATTAGTTTAGAATAAAAAAAAATTTGCAGTTTTTTCTTATACACCGTGACGAATATAGTAAAGAAAAGTAATTGTTAAACAACTAATTTTACACTAAAAATTTAGATGATGATGGAAACCTGATATTTAAGCAAAGCATAAAAAAAAACACATCTTATCTTATCTAAGCATTATAACGTATTTAAAAATTTATTGAATAGTTACATATCTTATATTAATTTAAAAAGGAGGCTGAATCGATTTATCTGTTGTAGGAAATATTAATTACTTTACATTCATAAACATATTATATCTCTAAATTTTTGAAAATTTAAAAAAATCTGATTTAAATCAAAAAACTCCGATTTAACTTTTTAAAAATCCAAATTTTTTGATTAAAAAAAATCAAAAAAATCTTGAACTCTGATTTTTAGCGTGCAAAAGAGATTCAAAGTACAACTTTAATACGTATTTCAAGTCAAATTCTGAAAGAGTCCAATCAGTCGAAATTTTAAATGCGGTAGGAAATTCTTGATTTCACAGTCCAGCTCCATATTGGACTGTTTTTTAACTCATAGTATCCGTAAAATTCTGAGTGTGACAGGATTTTTTGACAGATAACGTGTCGTAGTAATGTAATTGTAAAAATGTTGAAAGCGAGCAAGGTCTAGCGCAGTTTGAGGAAGAGAAAAATCCCTCGTATACAGTTTATAAAAAGTAGGGAACAGGAGGGTAATATGTGAACATTTTTTTTATTTCATTACTTTTTAAAAATAGTATCAATGTTTTTGGGCATGATTTAATAGTCTTTTGTTCATGTCATGGAGGGTTTTAATATATATATTTCTTTACTTTATGGTATTTTTTATAATGTCGTCAGTTGTGCACTTCTCCCTATAGGGGCACTTGTAAATGAGCCTGGAATACATATGAACACGATTAAAAATGTAGGACAGCATCACATTTCATCGAAACAATCTTTAATATGAAACATATACGTACATACCAACTACCTTGTATAGTTTGTAACTTATACTGTGTCAATATAAATTGTACACCTAACTGTGTTATTAAGAAAAAAAACTCTACTGCTTTGCTCACATTTTAAAGTTTCGTAGTATGTTCTGATCACAGGATACACAAGAAAAAAACTCTTAAGACTTATAAGCCAAAAAGAAAGCATATTTTATTATTTAAATATAATTCTTAGTATATACTGCTTTTAAGATTCATACAGAGTATTATAATGTGTTTTACAATTATTTTTAACTCCAGTGTGTAATTAAATTAAATTATTTTGTCTCTTTATTTTCTATAATTATTATAAAAAACTAAATTGTTGACTTACTTTTTAGTAACAAAATGTATAGTACATATAATAATAATTAACATTTAATAATAATATAATTAACAATATATGCAAGAACTGATTGTTGAAAAATTATAATTATAAATATTTTCAGGTTTTCTTAACGCTCGTAATATTCTATAGTAATATTACTACTACGTGGAGAGAGAGAGAGAGAGAATATGGAAACTGTTTACATGTGTCTCTAAATGTTGTGTTTACAAGCGCCCCATCATATGCCTTCGAAAAAACTTGCAAAAAGAAAGAATCTCTAATTTAAAACAAAAAAACATTTAATCATTGTCATAAATTTACTTGAATGCCCATTCAATGGTTTGCAGTAGTTAAGTTTAACTTATTAGCTAGTTTAAATTATATTTTCACGTGAAGATGACAGTGATAAAGTTATGTACACCACCTGATAACGTATTTAACAAAGACGTTGTCCTCACACAAACAAACGAGCTGATGTAAGCATCACATGACTTCCTTTTACTCCAATTTTAATGTCATTTTCTCATTTGTGACACTTTTAATGTGATTCAATAGTTTATTCTCTAAATATCATCACCAGTGACCAAATTGAAACCAGATTTGAAAAAAAAATCGCCAAATTTGGCGACCAAAAGACTGCCAATATATCGCTAAGTGTCCGCCAAATTATAATTATAACACCAGTTAAGTATACATCGAAATTAATAATGATTTCGCCCCAAAAAGGAGCAAAAGACCCCCTTTGGAGCATACGAATGCAACCAAAAAAGAAGGTGCACAACTAGACTCCAATACGAGTCTACGTAACTTTCTAGGACATTCCGTTCTTGAGTTATGCGACATACATGCACACATATGCACATTCATACAGACGTCACGAGAAAACTCGTTGTTATTAACTCGGGAATCGTCATTATGGATATTTCGAGGGTCTATACGATCTCAGGCACTTATCCACGAGAAGTCGAGTCAAGAAAAAAAAAAACTCAACATTAAATCGTTGGTGAGCAAAATGGAAATTAAGGCCGAATTTTAACTGAAAATTTTTCCGCGAATACAATACTTCCTTTTTTGGAAAAGGAAGTAAAAAAGACCCATTATTCTAAATGTTTTTCTAGGAGGTAATATTGGTACTGCCATACACCCACTTCCCCTTCATCTTTTTATAGTTTGACCCATCTTAAATGAATTGAATTAAACTTACGAAAGGATTGCAATTTTGTCTCTTCAACTAAATAAAATAGATTTCCTCTATATTCTTTTTCGCTATTTTAAAACATATCAATTACTTTTAAACCACGAAGGTAATAAAATTATTAAGAGTAGGATGAGGCTAACCCCGAACTATATTGAAGCGGTGGACAGTAAGAAGAGAGTAAGAAATTATAATTAAACTAGCTGCGTTGCCCGGCTTTTCCCGGTCTACCTTGAAAATAAAAATTGTGTCGAGTGACGTATATTCAACAATCAGGCGTAAAAAATAAATTTAAAAAACATCGTGATTTCCCTTCCAAACAATGACGACAGATATTAAAATACTTTTAAGAAATTAAATCCAGAAAGATGGATTTAAAATACGTAACCATGGAAACACAAAATAAAATAAGTTTAAGGAATTAAAATGCGAAAGAAAATGGTTCACAATTTGAATGGAATCGAGATATCTTAAGCTTGATTTAAAAAGGCTTGTAACTTTTTTTCCTGTCGAGATAAAAGCTTATTTTTTCGACCATAGGTCGAGTTAGATCTGGAGTAAAAAAGATCGCTTTTTCCAATGGCGTCAAAAAGAAAGCTGTGGGACAATTCCTTCACTTTTTATTGATTTATTTAATGAAGAAAATAGTGCCTAAATTTCAGCTAAGCCTAAAAGAATTCGAGCTAAAAACGCAAATAACTCCCCCCGTAATCACGTTAGAGCATTGAAACAAATTGCGTACAGCGCAGAAAATTCTACCCTTTCTAACGATATGTAATATTAATGTGTGCAAGTAATTTTTCACCTCCATATTTGAGAATTTATGTGAAAATTGGACGCAAATTGGAATAAAAAAAGAAATATTCATCGAATTATATTCGAACTGGTCTGCAAACCTTTTCAGGACTTAAAGAAACGAACTGTGAAAATTTCAGCACAATCGGCCGGGTAGTTCTTGAGTTTTGCGAGTTCAAACAGACAGACGATTTTTGGGGACTTCATTTTATACTATGCAGAGATACCATATTACAAGCGGAATCCAGGATAATAAATGCTTGCAAAAACTTTTATCATGTCTTCAAAACCATTTTTCTATCTAAATAGATTTAGGAAAAACGAAAAAAAAATATCATTTTGAATATGTATAAAAGATATAAATAAGTTAGAAAATTAACAAACCTCAATTCAAAACTTAGCACCAAACAGAAAAACTAACACCACGCTGTTAGAAACGACATGACTTATTATATTATTATTCAAAACAGAAAAACACAAAATTGTAGGAAACTAAAACTGCTATAAGCATCGTCGCGTCGTAAGAAGAACTTCATTTTTCTTCTGTATAGATCTTAAATGTAATTTTTTTATGTTACTTAATTAACGGTAAGTGCAACTTTATAAAATTAATTCAGGGAAATGACAAAAAATCTATGCAATTTCAAGCAGTTAAAAAAGTAAAGTAAAAATCATTTGTCTTATACTTTACTTTCAATCATCTTTCCTTCCATGGAAATTAAGTATTTGCTGCTTTTGCTTTTTCAAAAAAAAAAGGAAAATAAATCGTAACTTGCAAGATATGTTGAAAATATTTTATCAAAATAAAAACTTGAATAGTATTAGATTTATTCTGAAGAAATTATTTCATAAATCTAATGCATCCACAAAACATAGCGTGTTTTAGTTTATTTTTTTCTTCTGAAAATAGATTGCTTAAGAAACTTATCTAAATGTCATCGGTGAGCTTTTGTTAATTTCAGAAGATAAGTTTTTTTTTCTAATTTTTAACGTTTGTGAATAATTATATTAAAAGAATGTCAATTTTGTTTAATAGAAAAGCAAGAATAACCTAAAAAAATTCTTCGGCTGTTAAAACTTAAAAAATAATTACTTTAAAATGTATAATGAATATATTACTGTACATTTAATGCTGAAGTGGATTAAAATGTAAGCCTCAAACACATTCGATGCAAGATTTCCCAATACAAATTGATTCTTTCCCTTACCTTTTTACTTAATATTTCTTCCTGACTCCCTCTAGCATTTGTCAAAGCTATCACAAAGAACAATCGCTTAAAATATCTCTCAAGCTACAGTTTCGATTTAGTTCTATCTCTCCAAAAATTAAAACAAAATAAGACAGTTTTATCCCTAAACATGTATGTAAATTTCTTCTAAACGGTTATTTTATTTGCATAAATATTAGAACTTTCTCTGTTTTTATAACAAAAGGGACCCTTTCAAAGGTTTCATTTAATGATCTGTACTATAGGGACGTGTCACGATTCAATTTGAAAGATGCTTTGACTCTTGAACTTTGCTTCGCAATATTTTGCAGACTAGCATTTATTGCTTCTGTAGGCAATTATTCTTAAGCTCGGTTTCTAAGATTTAAATCATTTCAAGTAGCAAATATAAAGTGATTATTCATTTCGAATCTTCGTACTAACTGAAACGATAATTTTCCAAATGTAAATAGCGATACATGTATAGTAGCAAGTGTTAATAAATTAGATATTGATGAATAATACCAACAAAAACTGGAATAAAAAAAACTGCTCATTAGACCCCCGATACATTTTTCTTTTTCAAATTTTTCTTTATGTAAATTAAAAAGCAACCTTTCACGCATGTGAAGGAAAAAACTACTCTAATTGTACCTATCAAACATAAGCATGCGTTGTCAAGCTTTATCAAATGTTCAGTCTCTTAATTTAAAGTTTCAGTGTGATGGTTTTCTTGTATCCTTTCAAACATTATGAAATTTTGGTGCAAAGTTAGCTGTAGCCTGTAATTAGTTATTAAGAACCTGGAAAGGAAGTTAGTATTTTTGAAAGAACTGCTTATAGATTCTTATATGTAAGTTGTATTTTATGTAATTCATATTCCAAAATGTAAGAGATAAAAACCTACTTAATAAAATTATAAATAGGCAAATAAATCATTTGTCAAACTTACAGCATACTCAACCGTTTTTTACAATACAGTATGATGGAAAAAAATCCCGCTGCCTTTGTTGGAGCTCTAAATGCGACCGTGATTAAATTTCTGCTGGGAGTTGTGATCAGAAGTAAACCTTTCATGTGACAGAACTAGCAGAATAAGTGGTGTAGTTTATTTGAAGAAATTTGATAAAAAGCTAAATTTCGACAGTGCTCGTACTATTTTGTCGAACTCCTGTGTATAGTGTGTGTGTGTACCGCTATAGCTCTTTATTAGATCGTAATTTTATCAGAATAAACAACAAAGCTATATTACTGTAAAATTTGAAAAATAATACGACTGCAATGATCGACATCATTTAAAATACAACAAAAAATGATTACAACGAACACTAATGCAACGAAATATTCGTTTCTAAGAAATAAATATTCAATCTCGCTTCAAATGAATTTGCTTTGCTTAAATCTCACTACGACGAAATCCCCGATGCAGCGAACAAAATTTTCCATCCCTTGAGGTTAATTGTAACAGGATTTAACTGTAGTTCTTATTAAATGAATGAATTACCAACGTTTTGATGCACAAAAGGTGCGAATTGCTGCAGATACGTTTTTCGGTGTTACAAGGAACACCTTTATCAATGCAGAGAAGTGTGAGCTTCTAGATGAAAAATCATCTAAGGAAAGCTTTCCTTGTAACACCGAAAAACGTGTCTGCAGCAATTTGCAATTTTTGTGCATCAAAACGTTGGTAATGCATTCATTTAATTTTCAAGAACAAAGGTATATGTTGGTAGTTCTTATCTTTTATTCTTCTAAAAAAGTTGATTTTAATAATATGCGGAATTGTATATTGGATTAAATAAAAACGATGAAATAGCGAGCTCTTTTAGATACAACTACTGGTATAGAGAAGAGCCCAAACGAGACTAGCTTCAACAAATTCAATTATAAAAGGAAAAGATAGTAGAAAGTTGGGTGACATAATAACTGATAGCGTCATCTGACATGGTCGTTTTCGTCATAGATCAGTTCTTTTTTCCGTATATCAAGTTATGATGTCTCTATATTTGCTGATATTTCAGTTTGATTGTCAAGAAAGTTAGTGACTGTCGAAAGCAGCGACATAAAGGGGAATTGCGCCCTAATAAATCAACACTGCTGTAAGCAAGTTGTTATTCCTACTAAGATTTCATCTATTTTATCTTCATAAGACACCTTTTCGATTAACTACGAAAAAATGGACTTTATTACAATTAATAGCTCTATAGAAGAGCGTTTGCTTATTTTTTCAGTATCGCAACATTTTAACTTAACACAAAAATGTAACAAAAATCTAAATGATTTTTTTTTTTTCAAAAATTACACAAAACCTGTAAATATTGTTTTACGTTTTGCAAGAGCACGGGGTAAAATTAAGTCATATTACTATTGCAGAAATTGAAACAATATAAACCTGATTACATGTAGAGCCATTTCTCACTTATGTAAAATATAAATAGTATACAGTAAACTCCCGATTATCCGCGGAATAGGGTGGCACGTTAACCGCGGATAAGCTAAAACCGCAGATAATCCGAATAATAGATAAGAAGATATACTAGTGTATAAAATGGCTTAAAAAATATGAATAACACTCATACATATTTTTAAACTATAGTTAAAAACAATAACATTGAAGGTAAAAAAATATATCTACAAGCTAAAAACGAACAACAATACAATCATAAGTTTAAAATACATTGATAGTACATGTCTTAAATTTTTACATAAAAGTCGGTTACTTGTAAGTCATCACTGTTTAAAAAAATGTGAAAAGACCAGTGGATAATCCGAACCGCGTATAATCCGACCGCCGATAATCGAGAGTTTAGTGTATTTTAAACCGCATATGATACCTATTTAGTTAACGGAAGAGTAATAATCAGCAGTTTAACCAATTAAGGGATAAAAGGGGGATGAGTGAAGCTTTCAAATCTTGAACCAAGGATTTCAT
Organism: Uloborus diversus; assembly: GCF_026930045.1. Lineage (NCBI taxonomy): Eukaryota > Metazoa > Arthropoda > Arachnida > Araneae > Uloboridae > Uloborus > Uloborus diversus. The sequence continues at coordinate 26,322,843 of NC_072737.1, read as the reverse complement.
AACGCGTCCTACATTTTAAAGTAAAGTATTGAAAGAAATCTGGTTTATTTCACTCGTTTCACGTAAAATGTATCTCCCATTTTTCGTGGTTTCAGGATGTTTTTTCCGGGATTGGACTTGCTCCTTCCAGTTACATATTCCTGCTCTACTCTTACATGATCGTTTTCGTCATAGATCAGTTCTTTTTTCCGTATGACAAATTATGTCTCTATATTTGCTGATATTTCACTTTTATTGTCAAGAAAGTTAGTGACTATCGAAAGCAGCAATATAAAGGTTCAACGGGGTCTCTCCAGACAATCACGTGATAAATATAATGTTCTGTTGCCACATAAATCAACAGAACAATAATTATTGAATCATGAAATGACTACCGAATATTATTGGCATATGTAAAAAAAAAAAAGCTGCTAACAGCTTGAATGAAGAAGCGTGTCACTAAAGGAAGAACATCTTTTTTTTTACACACTTTGTGACCCAATTTAGTTGCTGAAAAACCGAAATAGATTTGTGGAGTTGAAATGTCGTAGCTGCTGCTCTAACTCTATGAAGAAAGTTCAAAACCTTAACAAGAGGAAAAAGTCAGCTTCAGGGCGATGATAACTCAGAAGTATGGAAACAAAGTTGACACTAATTTCAGAAGTTGCCACGACTCCGAACTGGGGCCTAGATTAATTTCTCTTGCCCTGCTTGTATCAACTCACAACTGTAATTTCCAGCAGTTCTGAGTAATTTCATCCATTTTCAACTCAACAGTGAAAAAGATAAATGCAGTGAAAATAACAGAGATAAGGCAGAAGTTTTTAAGAAAATTTAAAACTCCACCAAAATGCATTTATTAATAACATTAAGCTTTTCCGCATACTCCTGATTAGCACGGTCGTTACGAGACCATTAAAACAACAAAAAGCACTTTTTTCCTTTGAATTTGGTTTCCAAGCATTCAGTAAAACTGCTTCTGATCAGTCCTACATCAAAAGTTACACTAAACAAAATTCCTTATTCGATAAATGTTTTTTTTTTTTTTTTTCATTTTTAACATTTATGTCTTCACCCATAAAACGGAAGATATATTTTTTAATAATAAGAAAAGTATACACACTTCATGTTTGTCACAAGCATTGAAGAGAAAGAAAAACTGAAAATAACAAGGTGGAAGAATTAAAGAAAAGAAGAATCCAATTTACTGTAACTCGTAATGAAGAGAGATTTTGTTTTCTTCTTCTTCAGTTGTCTCAATTTGTTCAACATCTCTGCTAAACGTGATATTTCTCCTGCATCGAAACATTTAATTAACGGGATATCTCATTCTTACTTCGAAGTGTTTTTCTGTGCTCACTGAAGCTGAAATCAAATTCACGAAACAAAAATTGTATCAGCTTTCTTGCTCATAAAAAATAAGATTTTTTTGAATATTACTTTCGACAACGTTACGCAGTTTTTCCTTTTAAACCTTAACAGCAGTTACAGGAGAAATAATTAGTTTTATTTTCAGGAAATACTTCATTTGCAAATAAAGATCGAAATTTTCATTTTATTCGGGGGAATCTAGTAAGAAAGATCGCAAGAAAGAAGACAGTCGAAAATGTCAATTTTCCAACATAAATATGATTTATAGTTATTTTGTGAAGTTGTATCCTGATTCGCTATTTTTGATTATAGCCGTGGAAGCTATTATCTACACCTTATCTGCCTTACGAGTACTGTAGGCCTAGGCCCTCGTTTTAAGCGGGGGTTAAGTTCCACGGAAATGCCGCGTAAATCGAAACTGCATAAATTGAGACCTAATAGCAGTGCTAAAATAGGGGTTAGGTTCAGTAGATTAAAAAAAAATACTTAATTCTAGTGATGACTAATATTTTATAATAAGTTTAATGTGTACTTATATCGATTTTTATTCAAACCATGCATAACGAAAATATAAATTAATTTCGTGTTCTGTTAATAAAGAAGAGCTGGTTATGATAGTCTTTTGGCAATCATTAAGAATTTTTCTCTGCAATTCTTTGCAGAGCATTAACGCATCCGTGATCACTTGCGTCATTTCCATGATAGAATCTTCCTTCACTAACAAATCACAAAGATCATTTCTATTGTCTACGAATGGCTTAAAATGTTCAATGTGTACGTTTTTGTTTGTGTGTCACCGAAGTCGGTATCCTCGTACGTTTTGCCCACCTTTGTCACTCCTAAAAGATCTTCTTCCAGTGAGTCCTGAACTGTGTGAGTTTAACACTAGAAAGACGGAGGGGCCTGTGTGGCCCCTCGCGTAGTTTGTTATTTAATAACTCGGATAATATCTAACGGAACTTAATGGAATTTTCTGACTTTTCATTATATGACACTATTTGAATGCTTGTTTAATCACTTAATCATTCGCCTCATAGTACTGTTAATATTGATCCTTATACCTAGAAAGACGGGAGGGGTCACAGTGGCCCCTAAGCATTTTGACAATTAAAAAATTTATTTTTTTCCTTTCTCCTAATTGTTGTAGCAGAAAAAAATGCCATTCACTCTAGTTTAACCTGTAACTTCCTCTTTATGCAGCCGATTGGATATCCAAATGCTATAAACAGTACCGACTGCTTACCACCCTAACGGTGGCCATTGCTCTTAGAAAGGAAAACTAATTCAACCTTTTGCCCAGTATAGAGAGAAAAACTAAAAATAATTAAGTACTAAGTTTTTATTTAGTCATGAAAGAAGGTGTATCAGGCATGTGGAGTCCCTCAGGAAGAATTTTTAAAATAATTCACTCTAGAAATGGGTAGGGGCCACACTGGCCCCTTCAGTCTTTCTAGGTATACAGAAAATGTCAGTCGTTCTAGTGTTAATAACTTTACTTCTGAAAAGAACTTTGGAACCATTTACATAAAATGTCTCCAGTGTCCCAAGTTCGATTATTAGCACACCAAAATGCAGTTTATTACGCGTAATCTGCAATCTTTAGGATTTTGGATTTTGAAAGAGAGGAAAATGTTATCTATTTGCATTGCCGCATCCGCGTAAAACCGAAACTCATCCGCGTAAAATAAAATAAAGTTGTCAAATTTTAAACCGCGTAAAATAAACCCGCGTAAAACGAGGGTCTACTGTACATGCAATATATCGTCATCTGAGTTATCCCTTCCCGAACCTGCAATATACCGCTCGTTTGGAAGAAGAGTGCCACTATACGAAAGTTTAAATTTTCTTTTTTTTTTCGCTAAAAGGCCTTCAAATGACGTCATCTTCTTTAAAAAATAATGACAGTTTTTCTGTTCAAATACTAACCACGAGAGAGCGCAGCAAAAATACTTTTCTTGGCCCAAATTGCGTGAAGATTTCTCCTTCAAACGCTTCTCCTGTAAAATTTCATTTCTTCGTATTGTGGCTCTCTTCTTCCAAACGAGCGATATATTGTGTAATTGTATCCTGATTAGCAATTAATTACGAAGCAAAAGTTGTTATTCTTATATCCATGGAAGCTATTATCTACACTTTAACTGTCCCTTATGAATACATGCAATATACTGACAGCCTGATTATCCCATGCAGAGACTGCAATATATATTGTGAAATTATATCATTATTCGTAATTGATTAATACATAAAAAAATGTTGTTCTTATAGCTGGGGAAGCTATCACCTACACCTTAATTATGTTATAAGTGCATGCAATTTACCGACAACCTAGTTGTCCTTTCCAGAGACTGAAATAAATATTGTGTAATTGTATCCTGGGTCGTATTTAATTACGAAATAAAAAAATGGTATTCTAATAGCTGTGGAAGCTCTTATATATACTTTAGCAATCTTATTAGTGCATGCAATATACCGAAAACCCAGTTATCCCGTTCAGCGACCGCAGTTTCGTCCTTGTTTATGGACTCATCAGCCTGGAATAGAAAATAACCGAACTGGAGGCAAGTGTCATATCATTGAATCTGAGTGTCAACAAACTACAGTAGATTAAGTAAGATTTATCTCACCGTGTAGTATTGCCTTAACCTAAGCTTAGGGGCAATAACTTACTGCTCAAAATCTTATTAGTGTTTCAATTTTTTTTTATTACTATTTTATTTTTTACCATTGGCATTTAAATGAAACGTATTTATGCATGTGTATGTATTTTGTTGCTTTTAGTTCTAAAACGTATGAGTATATACATTCATTCCACCCTTCCTCTCCGGAAAACACTGAAATTATTGGCGTATGTTTACACCCACAGAGAATTTATTTTCCTTCAAATAAAAAAAAATACTCAAATTGTTACAGTAAACTCATTTTGAGTTTTGAGACCAATAAACAGCTGGCAATTTTTTTTTACTGTTAGTCTTTTTTCTTAGAGCTATAAATAAAGCCATCATTCTTTTGTTAAGAATTTAACTTCATCACCGCCCCTACGTGTAATAAAATCTTATATTACGTCCTCTTGACATTAAACGTATGATTTATCTTTGTCAAATTTTCGTTTAGAATCAAAGGATGCATTTTGCAAGCGTGCTCGTACTAAAAACGTCCATAATTTCTTGTCCTCATTACTTGATTGAAATATGCTTTCTTAAGCGCTTGAGTTTTTATTTATTTTAATCGTAGAAGATAAATTTTACAAGAAAATACTGGTTTACACGGGCGTAACCAGCATTCACGTTGGAGAGGAGCAAGAAATGGTGCAACCACAGAGCACATAAAGGGTAACCTGGCCAGGAAAAACTTGAATTTTACATTAAATATTCGCAAGTCATTATTTGCAGTTGCCCAATAATTTTAGAAGAGTTTTTAGTTTAAACTTGAAATATTTCGAAGTAAATAAAAATAACCAAGCAGAAAAATGAAATAAAAATGCAGAGACCGATTGAAATGCAATGAAATATCAACAATCTAATCAATGCGAACCGAGAAGCAGCCGAGTTAGTGAAAATCTTAGAGCAAAAATTTGTAAAAGGTGAAACAGGCCCCATAATTGGCTTAAAAGAAGATCCCGAGTCGCATGGTTCAACGACGACGAATAGGAGGCAGCGTCTTAAGCGAAACAAGTGGAGGAAACTATTTCTTAACCCCTTCAGTTGGAATTATGAAATATTGGACCAAAAATGTTGATATTTGGTACACAGTGTACTATGGTAAAGGGTATCTTATAGACAAAATTTTGAGTTTGTAGGAGAAAAATTAAAAGAGTTATGACACGTCCAATATTCCGGATTTATATTTTTTAAATCAATATTTCATATACAAAAACAATAAAATACCGAACAAACTTCATTATAAAATGTTCTACAAACAATTATAAAACATAATATAAGCGTTTGAAACGATTAATTATAGATTATATATCTTTAAAAAAAATCAGGAAAACACCTCGCTTTTCTGATGAAAATCCATGGTTGGAAAAAATGAACCACTCTCTATCTCTCAATCCTTATATGTCAGTGTTGTCGATTCCAAAACGAAAAATTATTTCACAGATTATAATAAGTAGAGTGTAAAGAGTCAACTACAAAAAAAATCAACTAATTAAATCAATTATTAAATGTTTAGCAGCTGTTTAAAATGTATGTCTGGTATACCGGACACCAGGTCTGAAGGGGTTAAAATACCTTGCTTTAAAATGCAGTCGTATAACCAACAAATCAACACACCGAGAAGGATTTGTCAGTATGAAGAACAAATCAAAGCACCAAGAAGGATCTGTCAGAATGAAACGAAATTTTACATTGAAAAAAGAAAAATATTACAAAGGCCAGGTTTTATTGCCCCGAAAATAATTCTCAATACTTTTCTTTGTGTTCTGAGCAATTTTCCTTTTATTTGAACTAGTTATATTTACCCTTTTTTTTTTTTTCATTTGAATTTTTAAGGGTTTTTTTTTTTTATTATTAGTTTCGCTTTCCTTTCAAAAACAATCCTTATTTGGCAAGAACATATACTTCCTCAAGATATTTTACTTTCTTCCCATTTTTTCGAACATCAAACAATTTTATAGCAAATACAAAGACGTATCGATATTTATTCGTTCTTAGTAACAGAATCACTGGCATCATCTGATCAAATCGGAAAAAAAGTCCCTCAAATCATAGTTTATCGAATATATTTATCTGGACATTCTAACTTGTAACAAATAGTTTTAAAAATATTTTCTTTTTTAAGTATGTACTTACATTATTCGCAAATCGAAGTTTAAAGTTTTCCATCCGACACAGACATTGTAGTTTACTTTCATTTCTGGACCCAAAACTTCCGCCTGGCGAATATATTTTCTCTTTTTTCGCTATCAACTAATCAACGAGAGTTCATCAAACTTCATTCAAGAAGAAAATGGCTTGCATGTCGGGGAAAGAATTTCCCCATGAAAGAAAGCGAACCTATTTTTGTTTGAGTATCTAACTGCGAAGTGGAAGACACTGTTTATTTTCATGGATATTTCACAAACTATATGTCAGTAACTATTCAATGCCTTTTTTCTGAAAATACCTATTGTGACCTTTTACGAAGTTCCAAAAATAGTGTCACAAAGTTTGTTTGAATAACAGACATGAGATATTTTCATTAGACGAATTTTATGTATTGATGTTTGTGAAAAGCATCAGCCAGAACAAAATAGCAATGGAAATCTTGTGGGATATATATATATATATATATATATATAGGGTAGAGGTGCGACATCGATGTCGATGTGTGCGGTTTCGATGTTGATAGTTGTGCATTTTAATGTAAAATTATCATAAAATTTGCTCCAATTTTCTCGCTAGGTAATTAAGTTTACTTATGGAATTGCCAAAAAAAAAATCATTTTTGAACCCATTTTATAAGATCAATTTTTCTGTTTAGCGGATGATTTTTGGAAAGATCACTACAAGATAGTAGAAGATTAACTAGAGAGTGAGGAAGAGGTCAAAGCTATTGGAAGAACCTGACACTGGTAGTCTGGTGCCAGAACTTGCAGTCTATTTCAAGGCTCCATTTATTAAACTGAAGGAAAATCCTATACGTTACTATGGTGAAAATTATAGCTTTAAAAATTCAGAGCTAGTAAAAGTTGCTTTAAAGTATTTGATAGTGATGGCAACTTCTGTTCCATCGAAAAGAGATGTTTATCTGAGCGGTGGGATAGTCTGCGATAAGAGAAATGCGCTTCTGGGGAAACAAAGTAAACAAACTTCTTTTTCCCCCAACTGTCAACACCAATATTCGGGGTTACTAATCGATTTCCCCCCAACAAGTCGTCCATCTATTATTTACAATTTGTGTTCAATTATTAACTAGCAGTACAATACATATTTCTTGCTCTTAAAAATAATTGTTAGAACTAACTTCGTATTTTTAAAATAATTAGTACAACTATTTCTCATCATTAAACTGACAGTAAGTGCTATGATACATTTTTTCTTAGATTCTTTTTTGATGTAAATTTACTTTGTTTCATTCAGTTTCACAATATTTCCTTATTACTATAACTAGTTTGTACTAATCGGTGCTTGTCTTATTACCAATTTTTGTCCTATTATAATACCAAGATGTTGCGAAATTATTCTTATATTCCTGATTTGAGTTTCAGTATTTTCAATACATTCGTCGGGAACGTATTCTTTTGTATTGCTTAAATTAGTGTAGTATATTCAAAAATGTATGTTATACATCGATAAAAAGATCGATGTTTTAAAACATCGACGTTTGGAAACATCGATGTTTTTTGGTCGATGTATAACATACATTTTTTTTTTAATATACTACACTAATTTAATAGCATCGATATTTTAATTTCTAACATCGATGTTTTGAAACATCGATGTGTTACCATCAATGTCGCACCTCTAATACAGGGTGTTCCGTTTGAATTTGCAAGACATTTATTTTCGCAACCGTTAATCCAAGATATATACTTCAAATTGCAAAAATGTTCAAAATCAGATGCACAGTTAAAATATTGAAAATTTGAAGCAAAAACAAAAAGTCAAAAAACACAAAATTTAACTTTTTATACGGGTCCTAGGTCCCCCAACTAATATTTAGAGAAATAATATCCATTAAAAACTATTACTGACACAAAAAACTTGACATTTGTGCGACCAAAACTCAATTAGATATTCCAGTTTAAAATTTTAAGGGACCATACAGAAAGTGAGATTGGAATTTATCGCTCTTTCAGAAAAATGACAGGTCGTCAAAGTAAGAAAAAACACGGTATTTTTATTTTTCATTGCTATCCAAAAATAAATGCAAATGATATGCCATGATACGAAAAAACACACTACAAAACCTGGAGCAATTTGAAAAACCACACTCTATGCACACATACAATTTTAAACACTTGTTAACCGCTACATTTCCCCCCAAAAGGTGCTATTGACGGCAAATGAAAAGTGGTATAAGTCACAAAACACTGTGTTTCATATCTCGGTGAATATTGGTCGTACTAATTTCAAACTTTTTGTGTTGGAATAATTTTTTAATGAAGATTTTTTCTCTAAACATAAGTGAGGGGACCTGGGGCCCGTGTAAAAAGTTATTATTTTTATTTTTTGACTTATTTTTATTTTCACTTCAAACTTCCAATACCTTAACTCTGCAACTGATTTTGAACATTTCTGCAATTGGAAATTATAACCTAGGACTAATGGTTGAGAAAAAAAGGTCTTGCAGGGTAAAATTTTAATATATATATATATATATATATATATATATATATATATATATATATATATATATATATATATATATATATATATATATATATATATAAAGAATTTTACCCTGCATATATGTATGTATACGTATATATATGTATTTATATGTGCATGTATCTCGCATAGCTCAAAAAAGATAAGCAGCAGGACGCTAAAATTTTATATGGTGGGCCTTAAGACTCTAGTTTTACACCTTTTTTTTTTTTTTTTGTTTCAATCATATGTTCCAAAACGGCTCTTCTATATTTTTGTTATCATTACATCAATGTCAAATTCAGTGAAAAATAAGTAAAATCATAACATTGATGAGCACTAGGTGATATATTGTCAATAATTTGTCGCTATTTTTTTTTTTTTTTTTTTTTTTTTTTTTTTTTTGTCAGCTTGACTTTATTTAGTGTTTGCGAAAAATTTTGAGTCAAGCTTTTAATGCCATATCCAGTGGCGATATTCAGTACATTGGTGTTATAAACTGTCAGAAATTTTGCTTAAAAGTTTTGTAAAACTTAATTACTGCATCGGTTTTGAACAGCCTAGGGCGTATAAGTATTTTAAAGGTTCTTCGCACACTAAGGTACTTTTAATATTATACTTTTATTCCTTTTACACGGGCCATTTAGTCATTTTTATTGCAAATTCAAATTTCGTACGGAAATAAAAAAAATACTTCAAAATATTCAGATTTGAAAGAGTTGTTAGAGCAAGAGCTGATCTGCACAAAATTTTTTGATATTAAGGTACTTGAAAAAAATCGCCTCGGAAACCTTTATTGGGCATTCGGTCTGCCTCGACGTAAAAGAGGCAAAGCAGAGGTGAGAAGTCAAAAATAACAAAACCTGCAGGAGATAGTCTACATATTTCTTTAAAATTGAAGTAAATATAGAACTTTTGTAAATGACGCTTATTCTGCAAAGAAACTCGAAGCTTTCAAAAGAAAAAAAAAGTTATGTGATGCTTACGTAAAATGGCCTATGACAATGCCTAGTTTTAAGCCAAATGAACATCATTTGTGAGAATTTTGAAGTTGCCTCTAATTTGAAACACACTGCAAAAAGTTGTGCAGAACTTCTGAAAAATTCTTTATTTAATTTGAAGATACAGTGATCTCTCGCTTATACACGACCTCTGTTATACGCGTTTTTCTTACGGGCTTGATCAGCGATATAGAAAGATAATGTTAACTACTGTTCATTTATACGCGAAACCTAAAAAGCACCTTTCGCTTATGCGCGTTAAAAATTTTTCAAGTTTTTGATAATTCACCTATCCACGCTTTGCTTATCCGAAGATTTGTACCCTTCTTGTTCTGTATCTTGAAATGCATTCACACGCGTTTATTCCATTGTTCGGATTCCTCCAAGAACGCGTTCTTTTTCGTACAAGTGTGCAATGGGGGTGGAGTTTTAGTCTTGACATCAAAAGGGGAGAACGGGATACATACGAAAAGGTGGACTTCACTAAATGTCGTGGTCATGCAGTGAGTATTGACGTAGCCCATCTAGGACCTTTTGCATCCTCGTAGACTATAACACTGATCACACGACATTTTTAAGGTTTTGGGGAATTCGCTTACGTAGTGTACAGTCTATAAAAAATGACAAAACGTACAACTTCAAATTTATCATTTTTATTAAATTACAATGCATAAACGGAAATTATGTGCATATTTATTCATTAATATTAGTAGTGTACTATTAGTATTAGTATAACTAATATTAACTTATTGCATAAGCTGACTTTTGGGTTTTTCGGTTATGCGCGAATCTCACTTGTGCGCGAAAATTTCTTTGTCTCCTTTGGTCGCGTATAAGTGAGAGGTCATTGTACTTGCAGGTTGTGCAAAGCTTCTGAAGAATACCAAAGGGACATTTTTCGAGTCAACTGCCCACACCCGTTGATGCCCCTTACCCGTCAAGAGAGTCAGCTCCGTAAATTATTAGTACAGTAAAATTAGGCCAAAAAATGGCCAAACCCAAACATCAAAAAAAAAAAAAAAAAGGCGAAACCTGTTGAAAATTACTCTTTACCCTTCCAGCAAGAAGGGGTAAAAAGTCCCAGCACTTTGCGCGTCGGGTTTTGGGGGAAAGGGGGGGGGCGAAATAATCTTCTGTTTAAGTAAAAATAATTTCTATTACTTAAAAAAAATTCTCAAACCTCGCAGAAATCACTCTATAATAGTAAAATAATAAACTCTCACAGAAAAAATTTTTTAATTTTGCCGCTGACATCCCTTTGCTTCTCACTGTATCATATGTAATTCGGAACTCCAGCGCTCGAATACGCTACCTTGCGGTGATTTACAAAACTGCCGATGAAACTAAAACATTGCCACGTTGCGTTCCACGTGTGTCTGTTGACGTAAACACAGGCAGCTTGCTCTGAGTATTGTTTAACGCAATCGATGAGTCTTAGTTTGCTTTCAGCTACAGAAATTAATTCGTCCCTTAGTAGTATTCTCGAGCTTCTCAAAATAATGTTAGTTTTCCTTATTTCCTTCTAAAATATGAGTTGATTGAAAATGGTGAAAGCGAAAACTGGATTAACAAACTTGGATAACGTTATACAAGGTAAAAAATTTTATTGTTTTGTATGAATTTGTAAGAATATGAGTTTTTTTAATCTTAAATTAATTTAACTAACCATCTTTTACAGCAGCATTTAGTTGGAATGGACGGTATGCAAAATATTTTCTTTAATATATTATCGTAGAACAAAATGAAAAATGTTTCACCGAGAAAGAATTTACTTTATTCCTTTTATTCTCAGCTGAAAGGTTTCGCCAAATTTGTTTAGGGTTATAGTTTTAGTATTGTGCGAGCAAAGTAGCCTTGGCGAGATTCGCGTTTTTAGTTAAACCATTTTTAATTTTTATCTTGAGTGGAATAAAATGGTAGTAAGATTACAGAATTCGATAAGTAAAAAGAAATAATGGTCAATCAACTGAAAAGAAAACTACCACCATATATCCGTAAGAATTCTGTAGATGATTTGCATAACTTGACATAATTAAATCGTAACTCAGAAATTAGAAAAATCGAAACAGAAAATTTTTAAATTAACCGATTCGGGAATTCGAGAGAAATAACTCAGCAACAAATGCAAAACAATAAGCGCTAGCCAAGCAAGGCAAAGAAGTATCATCTTCTTTCGATAATAATTTGTAATGTCATATTGAATTTTCTAGCATTAATTGTTGTTCTTGTCAGGCCACAATTGTTATTTAGTTTTATCAAGAATTGATAAATATCGAATTCAACATCGTGGAAATAGGTGCTTAAAACTACGAACTACGTAGTTTGCATTAATCTTTGACGTTTAGTAATGCTTCTTGAATTCTCTTTTCTTTCTACGTGGGCCAGAATATCCACAAGACTTTGAAAATTAATTTAAAAAGAATAAAGCGATAAATATCATACATACGAACAAAAATCACAACACTTTTAGCATTTTCTTCGTTACCACATGCGTTTGTTTTAGTTTTTAAGTCGGCCATTAGACAGTGACTGCAGTGCCCCCTATAGTTCGTTGGAGTTGCGAATAGATGGAAGATACCTGCTTGATCATATTTTTGGTTCTGTAAGCTTCAAGGAAATATGCCAGCAATGCAGTGTATAGGTCACTTGTAAGTATGGGAAAGCTAGTGTCATTTTTGATGGGTGCAAAGAAAGCACCACGGAAATGTAATCTGCGTCTTATTACAGCAGCCAAGCTCTAGAAGACTTTCTGCGCCTCAAATCTTGTGCTTGCTCTGAGGGGTTCATTGGATATAGTGAGTGTTTGAAAAGTCTGAAAGTGGACTGAAGTGTGCAGCTATATGCACAAACTGTGCTAGACATAACTGCAACAATAACGATTTTGCTGAGAATCTAGATTCCAAAAAACATCTTGATAACGAAGACTTTTTGTTGCAAGCTTAGGAGAAATCATTTGAAAGCAAAAAACAGTTCAGCAATTTTTCTGGCCATTGAATCAAATGTGCACCTTCAGAGGGGGAGGGGGGGAAGGATAATATTTTAGTACATAATTTCGTTTTGGGAGGTGAGCTACTGTTCTTATGAGGTGGACAGTCCTGATTTAATGCATTTTAGATTTGCATGAAATTATACTTCTACTTGAAATAAAAGGGGGGGGGGGGGGTGGAGTATTTATTTTATTTTGCGGGGGGGGGGGTGCTGTAGCTTTGATTGGAGGTGCACCATCGCTCTTGGAGGATGGACACACTTGATTTCTAACTAACTTAGCATAAAATAATGTTTCCATATGAAATGTATGGAGGGGGGTTCGGGGGGGTACTGCTTCGTTTTACGGGGAGAGGGGGGCTCTTTAGCATTGATGGGTTATGTCATCCCTCTTGGGGATCAAACACCTTTAATTTCATGCTTTTAAATTTAGTACAACATAATATTCTCACTTTAAATTTACTCTAAAAATTCTGAAAAAATACCCAAAACAGCAATTTTTAGATGCCCCCCATTCCAAAACCCGACGCACAATGGGGTGGGACTGTTTGCCTGTTCTTATTGGGAGGTAATAAACAATTTGCACCAGGTTTAGCTTTTTTTTTTGGGATGTTTGGGTCCGAGCCCTATTTTTACTGTACTATATTGGCTATCATTTTCCGATCACGATCAGTATACTTTCTCCTTAGGGGGAAAAAAATATTACGCAGTAGAATAAACATTTTTGTGTTCCAAGCAGGCCCGACATTCAAAAGGGGGTCAAGCGGTATATACATTGAATGTATGTTGCACCGAAAAACAACTGAAACCACGTTTACATATATGGCAACACGTTCATTTTTGAAGGTCAGAGTCCCCCTATTTTCCTCCCCCCCCCTTAATTGAGGGGATTGATATCCAATTACTGGTACAGCGAAACCTGTGTAAGTTGACCACTCGCGGTGTACTACTTTAGTGGTCAACTTAAACAGGTGGTCAACTTACAGAGGTTGATTTATATAGTAAGGGATAATTCTGTGCCTGAAAAAAGTGGTCAACTTAGACAGGTGGTCAACCTGCAAGGGTGGTCAACTTCACAGGTTTTACTGTACCTCTTTACACCACCCATTATAGGTACCGGAAACTGTTTAATGATTCATAAAAATAACAATTATTTAGGTTTTTGCACCCGAACATCCGTAAACTATATTTTTATATACAGGGGGTTCCGTTTTAACCTGCAAGACATTTATTTTCGCAACCGTTGGTCCTAAATGCATTCTTCCCATTGCAAAAATGTTCAAAATCAGATGCGGAGTTCAGACATTGAAAAATTGAAGCAAAAATAGAAATGAGTCGGGAAATAAAAAAATTAACTTTTTATTTGGGCCCCAGGTTCCCTAACTCATATTTAGGGAAATATTCTCCATTGAAAAATAATCCAACACAAAAAGTTTGAAATTATTAAGACTAATATTCACCGAGATATAAAACGCAGTGTTTTGTGACTTACACCACTTTTCACACGCCGTCAAAAACACCTTTCGGGGGAAAATATAGCAGTTAACAAGTGTTTAAAATTATATATGTGCATAGAGTGTGGATTTTCAAATTGTTCGAGGATTGTCAGTTTTTTTTTTTTTTTTCGCGTATCGCGGCATAACATTTGCGTTTATTGTTAAAAAATGTAAATACTTTGTGTTTTTTAGTTTGACAACCTGTCAATCTTTTGAAAAGACGAAAAGTTCCAATCTCTTCTTCTGTATGGTCCCTTAAAACTTTAAACTGGAATATCTCCTTGAATTTTGATCGCACAAATGTCAAGTTTTTTGTGTCAGTAATAACTTTTAATGAAGATTATTTCTCTGAATATAAGTTAGGGGACCTGAAGCTCGTATATTTTTTTTTTTGGCTTTTTTTTTCTTAAAAACTTTTAATATATTAACCCTGCATCTGATTTTGAACATTTTTGCAATTGGAAGTATGCATCTAGGACTAACGGTTGCGAAAATAGAGGTTCTTCAGTTTAAAACGGAACATCCTGTATATCTTTGTGGGTATGTGTCTTAACAATGTTCTAATGCGATAAAAAATAACAAACGGTATTTATGATTTAATGGGGTTGTAATTACTATGAAATCTAAAGCCACGGTAATGTGTTTCATGTTGTTTTAATACAAGCAAATGGAAACATTTATAATTTAGCTGAGTGTTAATATGGATAAGCGTTGGACACTATTATTGTTTAGACTTTAAAAAACATAGGACTCTTATAATACACAACTATTTCGGGAAAGATGAAAGAAATTATTTATTCTTTTTTGAATTTCAAATCCATTTTTAAATATATAAACAGC